>NC_137055.1:2323846-2473846 GCF_032717465.1 Coenobita brevimanus
TTTTAATTAATATATCTGTAAAATCCATTTCAATATAATCCTTTTAATTATTTACACAAAAGGGACAATAATTTGGAATATAAAGAAAACGGCGTAAGGATGGCTGTATTACACATCCCGAAATCATTTATTGTACGATAGAATTAGAAATAGTTTTATACTGTACTGTCATGGAGAGAGAGAGAGAGAGAGAGAGAGAGAGAGAGAGAGAGAGAGGGGGGGAGGCAGTGTGTGTGTGTGTGTGTGTGTGTGTGTGTGTGTGTGTGTGTGTGTGTGTGTGTGTGTGTGTGTATCTCGATAATGTATTTTTTATTTAATTCTTGCTCTCACAATGGTTTTACTCCCAGTTATTACACTTTTCGAATTAAATTGATTAGCTATGGGTTTTATCACTCCCTTAGATAAGAAGGGAGTTTTATCAGTGAAATAAAATCGTCTACAGATAGCAAAAATAATAATAAGGAAAATATTATTGGTTTGAAGGAGTTCTGTCTATCTATCTATTGCCAGACGCCGTAATCCCATATGGGGTGGCCACAAACAAATCACCTCCATGTCGCCCTGTCCCCTGCCATTTCACTGCCCTGTTCCCAGCTCACACCCCCCTCTCTCATATACCTCTCTACGCCATCCCTCCATCTCATCCTTGGCTTCCCTCTCCCTCTCCCTCTCTCCACCTCACTCACATAGGCCTACACTCTCCTCGTCAGTCTCACTTGAAGGAGTTACATTCTATTAATCTTCACCTCAATCACAGTTTTAGTTACTCTTCTTACTCTAACTTGGCCAAGATGTTCGTCCATTTGCGGTTTATTTCACGTAGGATAAGCAGAGAAAGACATCACTACGCCTCTACATCCTTTCCATTGCATTTTTTCGTGACTAGCAGCATATTCAAATGTTCGTCTATTGTTACAGCTCAGCAATCAATATGGAGAGATGGCAGTTTTAGGCCAAGTTAGAGTGAAAAGAGTGTAGTTGCTGCCTGACAATTTTATTCAGATTAATATCCTACACTCCTTTTACTCCAACTTGGCCTAAAATTGCCATCTCTTTATCATCAACATTGAGCTGTAACAATAGACTAACACTAAAATAAGGTGCTAATCACGAAGAAGTGCTCTGGAAAGGATGTAGAGCCATAGCACTGTCCTTTTCTGCCACTGAGCTACGTGAAATAAGCTGCAAAAGGACGAAAATCTGGGCCAAGGAAAAGAGGTAAATCTATGAAGGGTTAACTAAGCCTGTGTCTAACCCATCCAATTCAGCTTCGTATCCCCTCCTCTTAAGCGATTTACTCTGCATTTTCTACAACACCTACCATACCATTTTCTACCATACCATACCATTTTCTACCATAGCATGCTCTTGAAGGGTATCCCGTTTAATAATACTCTTCTAAGCTGATAAAAGTGAAAATCTAGGTCGTGGGACTGAAAAGGTTAAGTGAGCCAATAATCTTTCAACCTTTCAGTCCGATGAGGTATATTTTAATCGATTATCTTAAGCTTCAGAGAGGTCACACACACACACACACACACACAAAACAACACTACCGCTCGCTGGTACAGTGGTAACGTTCCCGCTTGCCAACTGGTGGACGGGAGTTCGCGCCTCGCTCAGGTTGCGAAAAGTTTCACTGACGAAGTGGGTGGTTACTGTCCTCCTTGAGCAAGGGGACGGGTGTGAGCGTGTGTGAAGGTCACAGCCTTGCCCTTAGATCGAACTATATGAGCTCTCAGCTCCCTTCCGGGAGGGTAAAAGCTGACGATCACGACCATCAAGTGATCCTGACCGGCCCGGTGAATTGCACAGACACACACACACACTTTGTCTCTTAATCAGTCTCTCAGTTTACCAATCTATCTATCCATCTATCTATCTGTCTATCTATCAATCTATCTAATAAACAGGTTAGTAACAGGCTTCAGTAACCCCTTCACAACCCCCCTCTCTCTCTCTCTCTCTCTCTCTCTCTCTCTCTCTCTCTCATTCGTCTAAAGAGAGCAAGAGTTATATAAAAAAAAATGCATCACCTCAAATGGCTTTATACATATGTTCTTGTGTATATTAAGGTTTAAATGCGGTACTCTTTTATAACTGTGTATGCATATTACTCTAGCCTAGTGTGGGATTACAGATTGTCCAGTTTATAGTGTGGATTTGTGCATTATGTATTTGTAAATGAATCTAATAAAACGAATTATCTTGGATCTATGACTGTCTCTGCTATCCTTGTCACTTACTATATCTATCAAGTGCCAGACGCCTTTATCCCGTAAGGGGTGGCTACAAACAAATCGCCTCTCTGTCGCCCTGTCCCCCGCCATTTCATTGCCTTGCTCCCAGCTCACACCCCCTCCCTCATATACCTCTCCTCTCCGTCCCTCCATCTCATCCTTGGCCTCCCCCTTCCTCTCCCCCCCTCCACCTCACTCACATACACTCTCCTCGTCAGTCTCTCGCTCTCCATTTACACTAAATAATTCTGGGGATGTGAAGTACAACACCAGAATAAGAAAAAAAAAAAGTCAAAGAGTTATTACTGTACTTACATTGTTCTTAAACACTGGACGCACAAGATAATTATTTATGTGTTAGGTGAGGACTGTCCAACATCCATTCATCCCCAGGTGACTCTACACTGAGTGACAAATCGAATGTTTATTAAAGCCGAGGAAACCCTTCTCGGCGTTGGGTGACGACCGTGTAACCAAGTGAAAGCCTGGTTATCTAGAGGGCCAAGGCATTTCAACCGAATGTAAAGCAGAAGAGTTTAATTCAGGAGAATAGTTCGGTCTCACTAGTCACTTCCACCGGAGTACCGTTTAATTTTTAATAATTTCCATCTCAATCCTGTATCATCTTTAAACACACTTGGGGTTTCATTCTCTCGGAACTTATCTTGGAAAGATCATAATTACATCTCTTATAAAATCTGCTTCCCAGAGATTAGGTGTACTAAGCCGACTCCGTACCTTCCTTACGCCAGCAAAGTTGTTGACTTTACACACGGATTTTATTTGCTCCCTCTTTAGAGTACAACTCTGTGTGGGGAGGCTCCCCACATACAGCTCTTCTCAATAGGGTGGAGTCAATGGCTTTTCGTCTCATTAACTCTCCTCCTCTTACTGGTTCCCTTCAATCTCTGTCCCATCGCCGCACTGTTGCATCTTTATCTCTTTTTCTATCGCTACTTCAATGGTCACTGCTCTGAACTGTCTGCTTGCATCCCCCCACCATTACGGCGGGCACGTAGCACCCGTCTAGCAACAAACTCTCATCTCATTTCTGTCTAACTCTCTAATGCAATAGTTAACCGTTACTTCCAGTCCTTTATTTATGCAATAGGTCAACTCTGGAACTGTCTCCCTCTGTCTGTAGTCCCTACTTCCTATGATCTCCAGGCTTTTAAGCGCAGTGTGTCCAGGCATCTCATAATGAACGGATCTTGAATTTGGCTCTCTGTTATTTTGTTTTTGTTTTTTCTTGCACGGAACATTTAGCAGGCTCCTGGCCTTTGGTTCCTGCTTCCTTGTATTAAAAAAAAAACATAATGCGACTCAGGGAAGAGCGACGGTCACTCTTTCCTTATATATCAGGACTAAGCAAGATAGCCCCTAATCCGTGAGCTTTAGTTCAGACAATAAAGCAGTGAATGGTAGACATTATAGATTTTTAAAAATAAAGCCACGTCTTGGAGCGACTGGGGTAAACCGGAATTCAGAGGGAGTTGATTGCGCATGGGTTAACTTCCCTTATTCAGTGACTTATTTTCCTTATTTATATATTCTCAGCACGATTTCTATCTATTGCCAGACGCCTCAATCCCGTTTGGGGTGGCCACAAACAAATTGCCTCCAAGTCGCCCTTTCCCCCGCCATTTCACTGCCCTGCTTCCAACTCACACCCCCCTCTCTCATATACCTCTCCACCCCATCCCTCCATCTCATCCTCGGCCTCCCCCTCCCTCTTCCCCCCTCCACCTCACTCACATACACTCTCTTCGTCAGTCTTTCACCCTCCATCCTCTCCACATGGCCAAACCACCTCAGTGTGTTCCTCATAACGCTTCCTATCACATTCACATCCACACCACAACGCTCCTTTATATCCTCATTCGTCAGCCTGTCTCTCCATGTGACTCCACAGGCTTCTCTTAAATAACTCATTTCCACTGCTCTCACTCTTGACTTGTGTCCTTCCAACAATGTCCAAGCTTCACTTCCATACGTTTAGCTTATTATGGACATTTCGGACGAAGAGGGTTATATGTACTGTAGCTGTCACTGTCCTTTGAGATATAAGAAGTCTCCCATAAGATTAATTAAACCGTTCATAGGTAGGTAGGGTAGGTAGGTAGGTAGAGAGAGAGAGAGAGAGAGAGAGAGAGACGCTCCTTCTCACTATCAGCGTGAACACCATAAAGCAGTTTTATCACCCTCGCCGCCTTCCTTCTTTCCCTTTTCATCATTTCCTTTCACCACCATCGACTGATTCAAAAAATTCTCCTTAATTCCCTCTTCAGGTAAAATTCAGTGATCTTTAACCCCAATTTTTCCATTCATGACCTCAAATTCCAAAATCCATATCCCTAACCTGAGATAAATAGGGAGAAAGCATACTTCCAGTTTTTGTCATCATTATTGTAACACATGATGGTTTGGCTATGTGGAGAGGATGGGGAGCGAAAGCCTGACGAGGAGAGTGTATGTGAGTGAGGTGGAGGGGGGGAGAAGGAGGGGGAGGCCAAAGATGAGATGGAAGGTTGGAGTGGAGAGGTATATGAGAGAGGGGAGTGTGAGCTGGGAGCAGGGCAGTGAAATGGCAGGGGACAGGGCGACATGGAGGCGATTTGTTTATGGCCACCCCTAACGGGATTAAGGCGTCTGACAATAGATAGATAGATAGCTAGATGATGGTAAAAATATGAGAAGTTTGAACTGAATGGGTGCTGAGTGCGTTACGGAAAGTGGGATGCAGACTAACTGGGTTTCATAGTCACAGGTGTTTTAAGATTGATTTTGTTTAATTAGAGGTTTGCCTTCACCTTCCGTATTCAGTTTTATCAATTTTATCCATATAGCACGTAGCGGTGCACCAAAAATTTCAGCTGTTTTTTCTCACTACGTCTGCTGGCCCCTCACTGCCCTACCCTTACCCCTGATCCCTCATACCCTTACTCCTGATCCCTCATACCCTTACTCCTGATCCCTAATACCCCTACCCCTGATCCCTAATACCCTTACCCCTGATCCCTAATACCCTTACCCCTGATCCCTCATACCCTTACTCCAGATCCCTAATACCCCTACTCCTGATCCCTAATACCCTTACTCCTGATCCCTTATACCCTTACCCCTGATCCCTCATACCCTTACCCCTGATCCCTCATACCCTTACCCCTGATCCCTCATACCCTTACCCCTGATCCCTCATATCCTTACCCCGGACCCATTTCTTTGTCTCACTTTCTACCCTTACTTTAGTTTCCTATCTTTGTCTCTTTCTCATATCCTTGCTTCTTGTTTCCCTTCTTTACTGTCTTTATTTTGAACTTCTCTACCTACCCAACAAAGATTTATTACCTGCTACCACATTGTACTTATTTCTCTACCTTTGCCTCACTTCCCTATGCATTTCCATTATGCATATTAAAGTCCATGTATTATCAGAGCCATACGTTTTTTCCTCTCTGTCTGTCTGACTGTCTCTGTCTCTTGGTCTGTCTGTCCGTCTGTCTCAATAATTCATCGCATACACTTCTCACTCATGTCACATCGATCACTCTCTCCTTGACGCATCGTATCGAACAGAGACATACACGAAACACATCCAAAGTTTACCTCAGCTTAAAAGGTGAGAAACAGAAGTGGTGGCATATCAAAGCACTACTGATATTAAAACTGTGGACCTTCACATGCCAATTCTTTCCTCATTGGTTTGGTAATGCTGTAAACCTTTGCATTTTGGATAGTTCACTTGGTAATGGCTTTTGAGTCTGCGTGAACATGATATAGAATGAAATAGTATCACGTGGTCAACTAACGTATGTCGAATATGACGGGAACTCTTTGTGATACTGTGAGCGAGGTTGAAAATGCGAATCCCAAGACAAGAGATACTTTGGCAGCCGCAAATGAACAGCTACCAGTCGGATATGGAAACGTCTGTGTGTGTGTGTGTGTGTGTGTGTGTGTGCCTTGCCTTGTTTCTGCACCCTTACTACTACGCGCGCGCGCGCGTGTGTGTATGTGTGTGTGTTTTCTTTGTTTATATTTTAGGAAAGAGTTATTGGAAAGAGTACATTCTTCTCCCCTCCCCGCCTCGCTCCCCACACACACTCCCACCCCACACACACTCCCACCCCTGCTCCGTGTCGCACCATCAAAACAGCTGTGACACGCTTTCTCTCTCCCCCACTGCCCTTGGTATTTCGCGCACGGATCGTTTAGGATTTTGTTTCATCCGACTTTCCAGCGTGTTTGCTTTTGACACATTTCTCTTTTCGACAAACAATACATCTTCAAGGCGGAAAACACGGTTGTAAGGAAGAGTCAGGGTTTATTTTTTATTATGTAATGCTGGAGTTATTTTGGATCTTTGAGGGGGGAAAAAAAAGTATGACGGATGTATAAATAAAGTTTTAAACATTTGGTTCTCGTGCTTGACTCCGAACAGATCAAAATCGCCTGAGGTTATAGTAAAATCACAGACATGGAAACAAAACTGGGTCGAAAATGATTTATCTTCTCAGTGACACGGTTTCCATATATTTGTGTAATCATTCTCTTCAGCAAAACACGACACTGAATTTAGGTCACGTCTTACATTAGCGGCAAATTTTGGAAAGTTCTTAATTCTCGACAAAAAACGTTACTGAAGTTAATATTTCTTTCTATTTACTGAGCTATTTATTATTTACCTGTTTATGTATGGTGCAGTCTGTTTCTTTAAGGTAATTAATTCCTCTGATCTCAGTAATTCTTTTGACCATTATTTTGGAAGGTTCTAAATTCTTGATAATCAGCGCTACATCTTATTGCATTATATTTATCTATATTATTAATTCATTTGTCTTTATTGCAGCTGATATCTTTGAAACGAACAAAATCCCATGACGTTAGCCAAAGTAATATAAAAACTCACATTTATACTTCCAAAGGATTAATGTAATTCTGATTGATAAAGTAGGGATATGAAAGTCGGTACAGTAAAAACGCAAGGTAAATAATATGTTTCCATTTTATTTTAAGTAAGAAAAGCACTTGATATCCTCTCTATTTCCAAATATAAAATATTCTCTAAAAATGGAAACCGCCCCGTTCTCAAACTCTCCCAACTTATCTGGCAAAGACTTTACTAATGCTTGGTTAACTTTTTCAAACTTGTGGTTGTAAAAACTTGTGGTAAGCCTGGCGTTAGTGGGACTGCAAGTTGTCAATATACGTGGGAATAACATTAAAGGATATCTGTATAATTTGTACTTGATTATATGGGATGTCTGTCTGTCTCTGTCTGTCTGTCTGTCTGTCTCTGTCTGTCTGTCTGTCTGTCTCTGCCTGTCTGTCTGTCTGTCTGTTTGTCTGTCTGTCTGTCTGTCTCTCTCTCGGCGATAGTGGAAGTGCAAGTTCTCAATATACGTAGACGTAACGTCAAAGGATATCTGTATAATTTTTACTTGATTATATAGTCTGTCTGTCTGTCTGTCTTTCTCTTTCTCTTTCTCTCCCTCTCCCTCCCCCCCTCTCTCTCTGTCTCTTAATTCCCGTCCAAACAGACTTACCTCATCCAACCAGAATCATTCGCATCTACATAAGCCTTCGTATTCTCGTGGCTCAAGGAGGCTCCCTAGCATTTTTTTTTTTATGATACTGCAGGTTGATATAATTTTTAACGTCAATTATGAAATCTATGGTGATATTAGAATGATTAAAATACCACAGAAGAGGATAGTAAGGTGTAATAAGCAAAATATTTCGATTAGAAAGAGGTGTTGAAGAGCTTCCCCAACTGACAAGAGGTGGGGACGTAATACAGTAAGAGAGCTGTATAGTAGAATATTGACTGAGAAGGTGAAATTAACGTGAAAGGAAAAGATGGGGCAGCCACCATGATGTCACAGAACTGATAGGCGACGAATTTCAGGCTCCCAACACCTCTCTATAATATGTTTGTGAGTGAATATTTACTTCGAACCACCACCTTTGGATCTTTGCTTTTCAGTGTGAAACCCTGGCTACGATTTCGCTCCATCCAGGGGTAGGATTAGGGAGCGAATCTAATGTCCTATAATTCTAGCCGTGCGTCTGTGTATGTGTAGTGCAGACGAACCTGGAAATAGGATTGCAATGAGACACGGGACACTGGTCGCAAATTGATCACAGATGCACCCGTTTCAATTTCATGTCTATTGTAATTTTCTAAAATGACGCCTTAATAATTGTCCCTATTGGCTTTACATTAAGCGGAAAGCCTGTGTAGAGGTTGTCCGGCGTCTAAGCAGCTGTTCGTCGGCTTCGAGCAGCAGCAGGTGCGGTTGAAAAACGTCCTTCATTTCATTAGTCAAAATAGCACGAAATAAAGTTTTACTTAATAAGATGTGTATCATTAGTATTGATGTATAATTCTGCGTGCAATGATACACCCTCCCACAAAAGTATCGGCCCCGAAGGGTACGATGGTTGTGAAAATGAGCAACTTCCGAAGACACACGAGTCTATCAGTGTGATGCCTCAAAATATAACAACCTAGTATGTGAATCTTTTTGCAGTTTTGAGTTTTAATAATTACCAAAGATAATATTTGCATTTATACCTACGGGATGCCTCATATCACAATGCTTCGTCCATGTTTCAGAACGATACGTGCTGTAATGGGGCCGATACTTTTTTGGGAGAGTGTACAAGTGCTGTCGCAAGTAGCTGCTAAATTTTTGGGTTGGTCGTATGTGACAGAAACAACTGGTAGGCGGAGGGAAAATATGAATCGCTGAATATTGGTCATCTTGAAAACACAATGAAGGGACTTGAAATTTAAATGTAAGTATATAAGTTGGTCCTATTGGCACCGGTTCTACGTTGCTTACTTGGCTCTGTAAACATATTCCCCATACATTCAGCCATTATAATGCAACTGCGATATGGCTAAAATCGAACCCGTGTACCTGCAAACGATTGAGATTCGAGGGAGAAGTCTGAAGCCCTCCCCAGGAGCAACTGCTCAGTGGCCCGTTGGGGCCACGAAACACTTGTAGAAACTATGGTTCATGGGTGTAAGTCCCAAGGCACAGGTACTCCTTGGAGACAAATGGGGACATGGGCTGGGGAAACTTGCCATTGTAGTTTGTAAGGAGGACTGAACATCGGATACCTCGCACGTGGATGTTTGGGTGGTGACAAAGGGAACTCACGTCCTGTCTAATAACACACCACTTCCCGAACACCCTAAAAATATACTTCGTTATCCCCACCGTAAATCCTCCATGCTCTATTTTTTCAGGGTGGTTTATCCGTCTGCCACCATTCTCCTTGTCTCTCGGCTCCACATTGCCACACATTATCAGCGTAAACGACTTCCTCTGTACGGTGATGAAGGGTTTTATATATTTACAGCAAAACATGGGGTGGATTAAATATACAGGCAAGAAACAGAATCCCTGAGAATATCTAAGTGTTTTATTATGCAGGATATGTTACGAAAAAAGGTGTGTGTGTGTGTGTGTGTGTGTGTGTGTGTGTGTGTGTGTGTGTGTGTGTGTGTGTGTGTGTGTGTGTGTGTGTGTGTGTGTGTGTGTGTGTGTGTGTGTGTGTGTGTGTGTGTGTGTGTGTGTGTGTGTGTGTGTGTGTGTGTGTGTGTGTGTGTGTGTGTGTGTGTGTGTGTGTGTGTGTGTGTGTGTGTGTGTGTGTGTGTGTGTGTGTGTGTGTGTGTGTGTGTGTGTGTGTGTGTGTGTGTGTGTGTGTGTGTGTGTGTGTGTGTGTGTGTGTGTGTGTGTGTGTGTGTGTGTGTGTGTGTGTGTGTGTGTGTGTGTGTGTGTGTGTGTGTGTGTGTGTGTGTGTGTGTGTGTGTGTGTGTGTGTGTGTGTGTGTGTGTGTGTGTGTGTGTGTGTGTGTGTGTGTGTGTGTGTGTGTGTGTGTGTGTGTGTGTGTGTGTGTGTGTGTGTGTGTGTGTGTGTGTGTGTGTGTGTGTGTGTGTGTGTGTGTGTGTGTGTGTGTGTGTGTGTGTGTGTGTGTGTGTGTGTGTGTGTGTGTGTGTGTGTGTGTGTGTGTGTGTGTGTGTGTGTGTGTGTGTGTGTGTGTGTGTGTGTGTGTGTGTGTGTGTGTGTGTGTGTGTGTGTGTGTGTGTGTGTGTGTGTGTGTGTGTGTGTGTGTGTGTGTGTGTGTGTGTGTGTGTGTGTGTGTGTGTGTGTGTGTGTGTGTGTGTGTGTGTGTGTGTGTGTGTGTGTGTGTGTGTGTGTGTGTGTGTGTGTGTGTGTGTGTGTGTGTGTGTGTGTGTGTGTGTGTGTGTGTGTGTGTGTGTGTGTGTGTGTGTGTGTGTGTGTGTGTGTGTGTGTGTGTGTGTGTGTGTGTGTGTGTGTGTGTGTGTGTGTGTGTGTGTGTGTGTGTGTGTGTGTGTGTGTGTGTGTGTGTGTGTGTGTGTGTGTGTGTGTGTGTGTGTGTGTGTTTCGGGAATTTCTCGCTGCAAGCTTCGTTTTTAAGACCTCTCAGTTTTTAGCATCTATTTTTACTCCTTCACTCTTGTCTGCATGTATTTGTTTTTATACTTTTTTTTGTTACTTTCATTTTTCGTTATTGTGAACTTTTGCTGTTTTTCCCACATACAACCTCAGGCTCCTGGCTCACCACTTTCACGCTCTCTCTATTTCCAGCTTCTGTTATTGCTTTTGTCATGTCTGCTGGTGTTTGCTCTGTGTGTGTGTGTTTTTTTTTTTTATATTGAATCCTCTTTTATGCTTTTACATTTGTATTTCGCCAGTCTTTGATCTCTCTCTCTCTCTCTCTCTCTCTCTCTCTCTGTTATTGTTTTATTCTTTCCTGTTTGTGTTTGCTATGTTTAACTTGTATTCCGATTGTTTTTATTCCAATTTACTTTTTTTTTTTTTTCCCATATACAGTACAGTACTCTACATCCATTAGCTGTCGGCTCACCATTTTCACACTTTCCCTATTTCCGTAGTCTTATTCTTGCATCTAAATTCTTTTCTCCAAGTGATTTGTTTGAGTGTGTGTGTGTGTGTGTGTGTGTGTGTGTGTGTGTGTGTGTGTTATATTTTTACAATGTCTCCTCACTTTCACGCTCTCACTATTTTCAGCCTCTGTTATTGCTTCTTTAGTTTTCTGTGTGTGTGTGTGTGTGTGTGTGTGTGTGTGTGTGTACTCTTTATATACTATATATATATATATATATATATATATATATATATATATATATATATATATATATACACGTTTCTGTGTATATATTACATCATTTGTGTGAATGTATTAAAAGGCATCAATATTTACCTCTTCCCTCTCAGGCGAAAAGAGACAATACTATAAACTAAGAGGCCATTACTGTGCAAAAGTGTTGGTCTACAGTGTACAGTGGAATACACTGGCTCTGTTCCTCTGTCTTTCGTAACCCCCTACCGGCAGATAGTCCTATTCTGAGAGACGCTTGGTATGTTGGGTATACCGATGATTGTTTTTGCTATAATGCGTCAGGGAGGAAAGCAACGGGTGTGTCTTATGGCTGAGGCAGAAAAGTATATCATTTTTTCCCCTATTCTGCCTGCGCCCTGCCAGTATAATCCTCACCCAACATAATCGACTGAAGAAGAGTCGATATGGCGAGTGATTTTCCTGCATGAAATAACTAGGAATAAATTAGTCTAGTAGGCATTTCAAGTTTTGGTATATCTGTGCAGGTCGTTTAAGCCAAGTTCAGGTCTAGTCATAATCATGGTCTATTGAGGAAGAAGTGGTGATCAAGGTGATTGTGGTCCGCTGTCTCATAGGATCTGAGTTCGTTCCCAGGCTGGGGCACAGAGCAGCCTGAGATTTGAATTTCGACAAAACAGACCTTTACTTAGTTGACCAAGACAAACGAAATACAGAAACACCTCCGTTAAAACCATCACTCCAGCCCTAGTTAGGAAAACCGTAGCGTGTATTAAATATGGTTAGTGGATATTAGTGCTGAAGCGGTGGTACTTAAGGACTTTACGCTGTGCCTTAGGGAACGGACTGTCAAAATCTATGCCCAAAATCGGACACAGAAAAGATATTGTAGACAGAACATATTGAGGGCATAATGTCCTTCAGGGCTTTCAAATCCGATGGTCAAACTAATTTCAAGCCAACTCTGATAAATTTTAGTTCCTTTGAATTCAGTAACATTCATACCTCTTTATGTCTACCCATTCACTCCTCATTCATCACGGTCATTCATTCCAGTGCCATTCAGAATCCATTGGCTCCATTCAAGATCAATGAAGGCCATTAAATTCCAATCATAACCAATCAGGGACCCCAGTACCAAGTCTGATGCAGCGTCCATCCAGCCCCTGCACATCCATACCGGCCCAGTGACGTCATATCAGGCCAATTCACAACCATTAGGTCAACTTGGAAGCAACGGTGGCTCAGTGGTTATGGCGTTCGTTACCCTACCAGCAGCGTCCCGAGTCTGAGCCCTTATTTAGAGTGAGTAATGACAGTATGTCCCTCCATGTGATTATTTAGGTTATTCTGAGAGTCCTGAAGATGGATTTATCCATACAAATATGTGCAGGGTTCGTGAGGGACAAGGACAATTCATAAGATATACCTGTAAAATAAAGTACGTTTCCTGATTTTTTTTTTCTTTCGCATCATCGGTCAGAAGTAAATGTTCATTTTATCTGTCTATCTATCTGTCTATATTAAACATATATATATATATATATATATATATATATATATATATATATATATATATATATATATATATATATATGAAAGGTAAAAACATTAAATCTACATCCGCAAACAGTACACAGCAAACACAAAGCAGAACTGATTCAAGAGCCAATAACGTACACTGGATATAGAATGCGTGAAAAGTGGAACCAACAACTATGGTTCTTTTACCTTAACCTGGCTCAGATTTTTGTCATTGTGCAGTTGAATCCACGTAGCTCAGTGGCAGAATAAAACAATACTATGGCTCTACATCCTTTTCATAGCACTTTTTCGATACTGACATCATACTCTAGTGTTAATCTCTTGCTACAACTCAGCATTCAAGGTGAAGAGACGCTAGTGTGGGGACCAGGTTAGTGTAGAAGGGGTCTGGGAATATAAGAAAAATCCCAAATTCGACTGTAAAAGTAAAATATAAAATTCATGTTAGAAAACCCACACAAACACAAGCAGAGAAGTTTAAAGCTGGAACAACTGATGATGAAAAAGAGCCCAAACCAACAGCTGGAAGTTATACTGGAAAAAGGAGTGAATGAAAAAAAAAAAGTACAAAATTCAAACAACAAATATATGCAGACGAGACAAGAGAAGCAATAAGTGAAGCTGAAATAACAGAGAGGGCGTGGAAGTGAAGAGCCAGCAGCAAGGCAAAAAACTTGGGAAAAACGACAGAAATTCCATGCATGTATGTATAACACACACACACACACACACACACACACACACACACACACACACACACGCAGACAAGAGTAAAAGAGTAATAATTGACGTTAAAAATAATGTGAAAGTGGGCAGACAGTGGGGAGATAGCAGCTACAGACTGATGATAAAAACCAATGTTAATAATAATAATAATAGTAGTAGTAGTAGTAGTAGTAATAATAATAGTAGTAGTAGTAGTAGTAGTAGTGATAGTAGTAGTAGTAGTAGTAGTAGTGATAGTAGTAGTAGTAGTAGTAGTAGTGATAGTAGTAGTAGTAGTAGTAGTAGTAGTAGTAGTAGCAGCAGTAGTAGTAGTAGTAATAGTAGTAGTAGCAGCAGCAGCAGTAATAATAATAATAATAATAATAAAAATAATAATGATAATACATTCTCACACAGCAGTCACATGTACAGAAGACGAAACAATAACAAACAGAAAACGGAAAAGATGTCATATTTAGGGAAAACAAAAGGAAACTCATACAAAATCGAAAAAAAAAAGTATATAAAAACACAAACACATACTTAAACAAACAGAACAAAACGAATGATAAAAACATAGGGTGAAAGTGAGATGCGGGCAGTCCGAAATTACATGAACAGTTTTTAGGTAAATATAAAAAATCAAAAATTTTAAGTAAAATATATAAATCACTCTCTAAAATCCACACATAGGAAATACATAGATAAAAGAATAAATATAATAAATGGGCAATAATAAAAGGTGAAAATAAGGAGCATAAAAACTGTGCTACGGGTTACTGTCTGGGAGGGCGTTTTGGTAAAGGAAAAAAGAATTCTAAACACGAATATAGATCTAAAATATATAAATCCTCCCATAGAAGAAGAAGAAAAAATACAAGGAAAAATAAAAGAGCAATTGAATAGGCTGAGACGAGAGAGCATCAAAGTGGCGCCAAGTGCTAGATGATAATGTGTGTGAGTATATTTGGGTAAAAAGAAAATTATGCACGAATAAGGAAATTAAAAGAAAAATCTAGCTTACGAAATCCATACAGAGCAAACTATGTATCTATCTATCTATCTATTGCCAGACACCTTAATCCCGTAAGGGGTGGCCACAAACAAATCGCCTCCATGTCGTCCTGTCCCCCGCCATTTCACTGACCTGCTCCCAGCTCACCCCCCCCCCATCACATACCTCTCCACTCCATCCCTTCATCTCATCCTTGGCCTCCCCCTCCCTCTTCCCCCCTTCACCTTACTCACATGCACTGTCCTTCGAGCAAAAACACGCAGATAAAGGAAGTATTATTAGAAATTCAGAGTGAGAAGAGTGAAGGTGAGGAAGCAACAACTCAAAATTGACAAAAAATCTTATGGATGTAAAGACATTGACGAAAACTTGGGAAGGTAAGGGAAGTATCAAAACACACACACACACACACACACACACACACACACACACACACACACACACACACAAACCAAGCACGCGGAGGAAAGAATTTAGAAGCAATAATAAGACTCTGGAAACAGAGAAAGTGTGAAAGTGGTAAGCCAACAGATAATGGGTATAGTGTACGGTATATGGAGAAAAAAAGAAGAAGTAAACTGGAATAAAAACAATCAGCACATAGGTCAAACATAGCAAACACAAGCAGGAACGAATAAAGCAATAACAGAGAGAGAGAGAGAGAGAGAGAGAGAGAGAGAGAGAGAGAGAGAGAGAGAGAGAGAGTGGGGAGACCAGAGACTGACGAAATACAAATGTAAAAGCATAAAAAAGAATCCAGTATAGAAAAAACACAGAGCAAACACCGGCAGACATGACAAAAGCAATAACAGAAGCTGGAAATAGAGAGAGCGTGAAAGTGGTGAGCCAGGAGCCTGAGGTTGTATGTGGGAAAAACAGCAAAAGTTCACAATAACGAAAAATGAAAGTAACAAAAAAAAGTATAAAAACAAATACATGCAGACAAGACTGAAGGAGTAAAAATAGATGCTAAAAACTGAGAGGACGTGAAAATGAAGCTTGCAGCGAGAAATTCCCGAAACATACACGCGAAAACACACACACACACACACACACACACACACACACACACACACACACACACACACAAGACAAGGGAAGCAATAACTGGGACTGGAAATAGAGAGAACGTGAAAGTGGTGAGTCAGGGGCCCGGCGTTCTATGAGGGACCCCACCACATTCCCCTGGCGTTTCGCTCTAACTAATTCAAGATAAGAGTGGACTAAAGGGAAGCGAGTGTTTCCCTGTCCACTCCTTACTTACTGTTTTCAGTCGGCGCTCAGCATGCTTTCATCAGTCCTCGCAGTGCAAGAGATTCCCCTAAAGTCTATATTGTTTTTACACTAACTTGGCCTAAATTGTCTACTCTTTTTACATCAACCTGGGCTAAAATTGCCATTGGAGACCCTGCCCATAAAAATAAATAATGAATGAATTGTTCAGTGAATAAATTAGCGCCGGAAAAACCTGCATACTATAACAAATTGAAATATCTGCTTGCAAGAATCAGTAATTAAAAAAAAAAAAAAACTAAGACAGGAGTAGATGGCCCACCTCCAGAAAATTAAGTGTCAATCGGACAGCCAGAGGTTCCGCAAAGAATGAAAAAAAAAGTAGTAAGTGCAGCACCATCCTAAAACTGAATTAAATAGTCTAAAATTTTCTTACAATAACTTGACGTAAAAATGCTATCTCTCCAACACTAATCTGAGTTGTTAGAATACATCAGCAATAGAATATGATCCCTGTCACAAAAGAATGCCATGGAAAGGGTACTGTCTTTTTCTGCCACTGAGCTATGTGAAATAAGCTGAAGGACGAAATGCTGGGTCAAGTTTGAGTAAAATGGTTATGCTTGTGAATATATGACAGTCCAGATAAAGGCAAAAATGTGATTATTTCAATTTTGATATAAGCTAGTGTAGCAAAATCAGTATCTGTTATAGCTTTAAAACATATGGTAAAAGGGTCTGCTGTATAGTACATGTAAATTATGCCATATACTGTATGAACCAAGGACAGCATCAGTGTCAAGAGGAGGTCTAATTTCTGAATTTTATTAATCACAGTACTGGACCATTTCATTTACTGATTTTCAGTCCTTTCCATCCATGTTACTACCGGCAACAAATATTTGAAGAAAAGTGATGTCAAGTTGTCATACTCGTTTTACTCTAATTTGGCCTGAAATTACTATCTCTCATCTTGGGCACTGACTTATAACAACATAATATTACTCGAATATGATGCCAGTCATGATCTGCTTTCAAAAAAATGCAGAGCCATAACACTTGTCTATTTCTGCTTCTAACCCACGGGAAATAAACTGCAAATGAAACAAATCTGAGCTTAGTGATAATAATAATTATTAAAAAAAAAAAAAAAAATAGGTTTACCACCTGCCAGACCTCCACTCCACTACACATTGAAATAAAACTTGGGATTGCTGTTTGTCTACAAGAGGAGGGTCATCAAAGAGAACCTGAGATGATAGGAGTCTCGGTCCAGTGATTCGAACCTCCAAGAGTCAAGATTCGAAACTGCACACCATTCTCTACATGGCGAGACCTCTGCTACACACTGAAGAAAGCTTGGGACTGCTGCCTGTCGACTAGAGGAAGGTCATTTAGGAAAGTTTGAGAGAATAGGAGGTTCGGGCTAGTGATTCGGGCTCCAGTCATGATGCAAGACTAGACAATGCATGCTCTTCAATCTCTACGTGGCGCTTCACTCAAAACAACAACAGGCACAATAAATAATAATAATGATAATAATAATAATAATAATAATAATAATAATAATAATAATAATAATAATAATAATAAAAATACTGTAATACTACTGACAGGGTAATAATAAAAACCAAAAGCCTACTGTTACCCAAAATGAAACGTGACAAAAGACTTACATCTTTCAGTATCGTAACATTTTTCTGCTTCATTATTATTATTAATGCATGACTATAAGCACTTAATTAGAGCTCTATGGTGGTGAAGGAGTTAGGAACAATATTACCTCCTTCAGTACCACTATATATGTTTGACAGACACACATTACACACGCATGTGTACAAATGTTTTTTACTCTCCTGACTGAGAATCGAACCCTAGGCCTCTTAGATAGAAATCAGGCACCGATACCACTCCACCACGGCATTATGAAAGTTGAAAACACCTAATTTTCTTGATGAACCAGGTAAATCCATTATGGGAGGATATATTTCAGTCAACACATTAGGATTATTTCTCAGCCCCACGCAACTCGGTAAGTGACAGAGCAGTTTTAATCTATCCCAGACACAACACGAGCGTCTTTATATGTTGGAGAGACACACATTATACGCATGTGTACAAATGTTTTTTACGCTCCTGATCGGGAATCAAACCCTAGACAGACTGAAGTCAGGCACTGATACCACTCTCTCTCTCTCTCTCTCTCTCTTGGTAATACATGAAGATTATACATATCTAACCCCCCCCACACACACACTTGAAAGTAAGTGTTCGAGCGAGCAAACTGGATACTGTTGTTAATCTAGCATTCCATCGATGTGCATAATTATGTACGGTGTAACGTTAACAATTATCATGATGTCACAGTTTTGGTGCTCAATTTGACGCTTTTTCTGGCTTTCCTTTTTAGCAAGATATTTCCAACAATGTGCAGAGGTTCGCTGTGGCCTTGACTGTTTTCGCGATAACAATTCTGGTACTCAATTTGGCGCTTCTTTTCTTATTTACGGTAATATGGTAGATAATTCTGAGAAGTCACTGAAGTAAAGCCTTTCATAATTTCATAAACTTTTCAGTGGTGTGTATACATCTGCTGCAGCTCAAATAGTCCCCCAAATACCTCTCTTTTGGTGGTTTATAAGGTATAGGCATTCACACCCTACTATGTGTCGGATTGTGTCAAAGAAGTACAAAGATGCATAAAATCATCTAGAAGTATGTGAAGTGAAATACAAAGATGCATAAAATCATGTAAAGATAAGTGACTGAAAAAAATAAGGTCTTCGAAAAAAACGAGTAACTGGTGAGGAATGTGAGAACCAGGGCTGCTGTGTGGAGAGGGGAGAGGGTGGGGGGGGGGAAGGGTCTATGGAACGAGTGGAGGGTTTAGGAAATGAGGCAGGGAGACGGGCGAGGTGTAAACGAACCGTACGAACACACGCAGTTCAGCTCTCTCCCTGATTCCACCAACGCCAGACCTACTGTACTGTTACTTGCGGTCTATTGCTTTTATATTTTCTTTGTCATAACGAGAGTATTTCCAATATTGGTATATTTTGAGGTCCTACAAAGGCTGCTGGTGAATCGGTAAGTTTTTATTTTTTTTTTTATTTTTTTCCTAGTGTTATTTGACTTTGATGGTTACCACGTATTGCATTGTTAGAGGAATATGACTATAAGCTATTTTTTTCTTTATGGCATTCTTACTAAACATGTATATGCTGGGTGATTGCTTTTTACTTGAAATTTGTTGGTCACCTGCATAGACATCTTCAGTGTTTCACTAACTACTGAATAGTATTGGTTCAACTACATAGCTGGACTACTGAAGTTTATCGAATTAGCCACAACGTTCATCACATGCTTTGGCAAAATCGGTGGTGTCACCGGCTTGTCAGATAAGTTGTGGAAACTTGCTTATACCAGTAACTAGTATATTTTTTTTTTTTTTTTTTTCACTTTACTCAAAGCTCTTATATGGAGAGCACCTGAAGCGACGTGTCTGCTTTCCAGAAAGTGCACACGAAGTTGTAATTCGGTGTTCAGATATTCCTTGAGAACCGCAGCTGTAATTTAATTATCGGATATTCCTTTAAGAGATCTGCATTAGTCGCTTAAATATTTATCAATGATAAATTGTTGTGGAAGAGCAATGACTCTCCTCCCCTCCTTCTCCCTTTTTTTTTTTTTTTTTTTTTTCCTTTTCTAAATTTGTTCAATAGCATTAATAAATCCTGCTGTAAGGATGCACAGTTGTGAACGGCAACACTAACATTTTGTTCATGCCAACTGTACATGACAGGCTGCAACTTGAAGCCGAGTGCTATTTTTATCGAGCGGTTTTTAATCTTTCAACTTTCCCAGGTTAAAGATGTATGCTGCTGGAATAGCTACCCCTGCTGTGTCTCCTGTCCCAATGTTGTCAGCCCCTGCGGTGATGGCCGCCCCTATGTCCCCTGTACCACAACTTCTCTCCGCGCCAACAGTGATGGCGGCACCACCCATAATGCCTGCCGTCCCTGTAGCAACCACACCAGTTATCGCATACAGAAGACCCAGGACCTACGCCTATACTAATATGGGCAATGGAGTCACGGTTAGGACGAGGATTGCTTAACTAGCAGAAATTTTTTTTTAATGCATACCAGCAGACCCCATGGCATCGCAATCGGGACAGGTAAAAAGCAATGCGGCAGTGACATAAGGTCTGCAAGAGATGGCCACCACTAGACTGAAGAATAGGTTACACATCTAGGAGTGGTCTGTCCTTTTTTAACTAATTAGATGTTTTAATTTTTTAGTGAAATCCGTTGTATCTTAAATTAAATAAATAAAAAAAACTTTGCTATTAACCTTGGCTAGTTTTCTTTATATTAAAACATGCAAAAATCTTATCTTGTACTCATGGTTCGGCAAAAAAGTGTAAAGATAAAGAAACAGTCTGTGGTAAATGAATGGACTGTATTTTCAACTTCATTTAAAAAATGCGAAGGAGAGGGGATGGGGTGGGGGGCTCCAGAATACATAGTAGATATATTGGCATACAGCTTACCTGTTTTTGGGTGTAAATTTGAGTATGCAAAAAAGGTAATTCGGGCACAACTCGGTAAAAAAAAAACTATTACACCATTGGGGTTCAATTGAAAAAATCAAAATTTGTCTTGGAACAAATTGATCTTAAACTACCATGGGAAAACTGTATTTGAATGTTAAATTGAGCACGACGATTTTTCCTTAAATTCATAAGGAATAAAATCCTGGGTATTCTGAGGGATAAACAGGCTGGTTTCAGAAAGGGACGTGGTTGCAATGATCAGATCTTTATAGTTAGGCAATTTGATGCAGCAAGTTAATGAAATGAGAGTACCGTGTTTTGTTGATTTTGAAAAGGCTTTTGATAGTGTTTCGAGAGACACTATGGGGAAGATCATGAGACATTATGGAATACCAGAGGAGTCTGCGAGGGTCATTATGAACATTCATGAGGCCACATTTTGTAAAGTGATGGTTGATGGTTGTCTGAGTGATTCGTTTGAAGTCAAGTCCGGAGTAATTCAAGGTGGTGTTCTATCGCCTTTACTATTTATATTGGTCATTGATTACATTATGAAACGCGTTGGAACAGAAACCGGTGCAGGTATACTTTGCGGAGAGAACAGGTAACTTTTGGATTTAGATTATGCAGATGATATAGTTTTGATTTGTGATGGGCCAGAAGAGATGCAGAGAGTGTTGGAATGTTTGGTGAGTGAAGGTCGCAAGGTGGGTTTGGTTATTAATTGTGGAAAAACTGAAATAATCGATATGAATATGGAAAATGCGCAGGAATGTGTAATTGGAGGTATGGTTGTAAAGCAAGTTGATAGGTTTAAATATTTAGGTACTTTAGCCAAGGATGGTTCTTTGAACTTTGAATTCGAGGAAAGGTTAAAGAAGGCTAATCAGGCAATGGGAATGCTTAAAAATATTTGGAATAATAACAATTTTTCTGTGCATACAAAAATCAAACTTTATAAGGTAATGGTTGGGAGTATCTTAATTTATGGACACGAGTCTTGGTACAGCACAGTGACTATGGAAAATAAATTCTTGGTGTTTGAAAACAAAGCACTTAGAAGAATATTAGGAGTTAAGTGGTGGGAAAGGATACCAAATAGTAGAATTAGAGAAATAACGGGAGTGCAGCCGGTCGATGAATATGTTAGATTCTCACGATGGAAGTGGCTAGGACATGTGTATAGGAGACAGGGAATAGTACGAGGTACACCAAGGTGGGTGGCACTTGGTAGGAGAGGTAGAGGAAGGCCAAAAGAGACGTGGGTGAGGACAATGAGACGGGAAGCTGGAGATGAGTGTTGGGGAGATCTTGAGGAGTTAGCACAAGATAGGATGTGGTGGTGTGAGTTCATCGAGGCCCTATGCATCCCCGAGGGTGCTACAGGAAATGATTGATTGATTGATTGAACAGGAACAACAAGACTGGAAGACGTTAATCCGAAAATAGACATTGCAGAATAAAACTCCTTACCTAGAGCATGAGTTACTCACAACAAAAGCAGCTCCATGTTCATGCTGGTATTGATTGTTCTATGGTAATTACCGTAGATTGCCCTAAAGTACTTGGTCCTAAGTTATTAAATGGGTCCCAGGTCATATCTGGTAAAAAAAAAAAATTGTTCATTAAATAACCGTAAAGATTGCCATGGTTTTTAAAGTGGAACCTTAGGTTTGAACACTAAATTCTACTTGTACAGAATGTTGACAAATAGGCTGGCAATTTTCTCTTGCGAATATAGTCGTTAAGGCGGTTTTCACTTGACTACCTGCAAGTGTTAAAGCCAGGACCCTAATTGTACTACTGGGTCAATAAGTATTGTACAAATGAGACCCGCCTGGGAATCGAACGCGGGTTATTTCAGTTGGAGTCTGGCAGTGCTGACACTACCAAACCAGCAACAAGTGTCAATGTCACGCAGTGAGACTTCACTTTACGACACAACAATCGTGCATTATAGTACCTTATACATAACTCTTCACTTTAAATTGGTATAAAATTACCATCCCTGCCTCCTGAATGAGGAGCTATAATAAATGGGATTCAAAGAACATGGTACTAGTCACGAGGAAGGGCACCGGGAAGCATGTTTTTTTTTTTTTTTTTATGTGTCCGACTCTGGGCATAGGCTTCACAGCCTGCTATCAAGGCCCAGCAGTCCTCCTACATACCATACACCTCTACATGTCACCACTTCGGCGCTAACACCCACCGTCCATATTGAATACATGCTAGGGCTGTCTCATACAGGACTGGTGTATTGGTATTAGCGGGGGTATTTTTACGACATGTCGGCGGGTCTTCTGGTAGATCAGTAAAGCCTGATTTAATGAAATTCAAATCCATAAACTGTTCCCTGCCCCAGCCGGGATTCGAACCTGGGTCCATTAGGACTACAGGCCACCTCTCTACCGATTGAGCGGTGAGCCGTAGCAGTCATATTTTGCCACTGAGTTGCATGAAAAGCGGCAAAGAGACAAAAATCATGTACAAGTTGAGGTGAAAGAACTATTGTGAAAGAAAATGGAAAAAAAATATTGATTCCGGAAATAAAGGGGCTCAGCATGGACACCAATGACCAGTGTTGTGTGGAGGGGTCGAGAGGGGGGTCGTCTTCTCGTTCACTGTGGAGATTCCGTAACAACCCTCTCAGCGATTCATTTTGCCTATTAGTTTTATATTACATGTTCCTTATGTCGATATTAAAGACAGAACTTACAAGGTAACAGTAAGGTGTTCATCCATCCATCATCCAATCCTACATTGCAAAGCCAAATAAATCGCCAGGGAGAGAGAGCTTCGAAGTCTCCCATGTCGACGAGAACACGACTCGAGGGCTACAGTGAATGACCCGAGTTTGTGTCGATAGGAGCATTTAACGGTGCCTCGTTGTTGTGTGTCTTTGCTCCTTATATAACTCTTCACAAGGGAGCGACACATTACTGTTGGCAGTACTCACAGTTTTTGTGCTGTTTAAAGGTAGGATTCATTATTTGCCTAAAGGAAGGGTCCCAGACTATTCCTGTTTACTCTTTAGCTTCAATTGTGCATTTAATTTTAATCATAATGATGACGACGATGACGACGATGACGACGATGATGATGATGATGATGATGATGATAATGACTGATGACTGATGATGATGATGACTGATGATGATGATGACTGATGATGATGATGACTGATGATGATGATGACTGATGATGATGATGATGATTGATGATGATGATTGATGATGATGATGATGATTGATGATGATGATGATTGATGATGATGATGATGATGATGTTATCCTTTACAATGTATAAGCAACAAAAATATCGGTAAGGTCAAAATGCAAGCGATAAGGAGTGTTGAAGCATGACTGGTATGGTATGGGTGGCTAGCATTCGCCGGGTTTCAGGTGTTGGCTCGGTTAAGAAACTACGACCATGAATACCGACATTGCCTAAAACGCCAGGAGTCCATCCCCTCAGTGGCAGACGAATCTCTTGCGTCCTATTGTACCCATTGGACCTGTTATCCACTGGGGCCCGTTTCCTCAAAGATATATTTCTGATGGAGCTATTCACTCCATGGACCTAATCTGCATGGACATATTTCCCCACTATCCACCCACCCTCCCATCCTGCACACCCACTCACCCTCCCATGCAACCTCCCTACCCTACCACACTCATCTATCCATCTGTCTCTGCCCATCCACCCCATCCCACCCACACTGCCCACCCACACTGCCCACCCACACTGCCCACCCACACTGCCCACACACTTCACCCATCCCACCCACCCGACCCATCTACCCACCACCCTACCCATCAAACCACCAAGCTCCACAATGTTGACGATATATTGGATATGTCATGGGAAATAAATTGAATATATACTTAAAAGATATTATTAATGTTAAGCAGATTGGATGGCAATGATTAAATAAAATATATGACACTGGTGCATGAAGATTCTTTTACTCTGACTCACACGACTGTTTTTATTGATGCTGCCAGCGAATATGTGAAGCATTACAGATTGCTTCCAGAACTGAAGAAACGGTTATAAGGCAACACCGGTTATGATTCATATTATATCGTTGTTACTGAACCACTCATCTCGACATCGAGGTTAAGGCCCTTAAGGTTATCAACGTATTCATAACTCACGAAATAGTGTCGCAAATCTTGTACATTTATATCAAAGGGGTGGACTGTAACTACAAGGTTCAACCACATGGCATACACCATGCTGAATTCTGCTGTGCAAACTGCGGGGCGTTTGATTATCCCTCAGGAGAATGTCTGACTCCTTCCATATCCCCACTTATTGGAAATCACCTGCAGACAGCCCCACGTGTTTGTCAACGTATGAAGGTAAACGGCGTCAATTTCTGACTCCTAATGGGGCGGCAAGAACGTGTTTGCCATGCCCCTTCTCCATCGTCTAGGATATGCTGAAGTCGCTGAGACTGTACGCTGTTCACTTCGCTCAGTACCTCATATGTATGATTAACAGAACCCCTGCGTGACACCATACCAGAGGGTGGAAGCACTCTGCATGTCTTCCTCATGATCATCACCTCCAACAAACCGGCTGATCGTTACGCAGGGTTCGATCGTCTGCAGAAACTGGAGGCCTATATCGACTGCAGATTCCATACTGTCTCTTAGCAACATACCAAACCACGCTTACCCACCACCTGTCCATTTTAGGAATTGAAACTTCTTTCACTAAACACACTCACCAATAGACTGTCTTTGGCATAGCTACGTTGATGCAAGCAAACACTGTACCTCCAGGCATCAGTTCAGAATTCTCCTCCCTGTTTCCTGTTAAGAGCCATTGCTAATCTCCACAAACGTTCAACAGCCATCCACCCGCTGTGTGCTCTAAATAGCAGTCATCATTCATAGCCAAAAACCCTTGCTACAAACGTCCAGCAGTACTTTTGAATCTTTACCACTGCAACGGGGACGCATCAAGACAAATTACCCTAGTTTTTAAACAATACAAACTGAGGAGGACACTTGAGGACACACGACGTGGGACTAACACCTGGGCCATTTTCGTCGCCTGGCCCGAAATTACACGACACGGGGCCGCCCCATAAAAGCTACGACCTGAACTGAAACGCAGACAGAATTACGAGCGATGATTACGGCCCCTGGAGGGTAGTAAAGCCTTGGTATTGTGCCTTTGTGGATGCAACCGGGATAACGAAGGCACCCATTACTTTACACCCCCACTACACCCACCCACCCACCCCTGACACCCCCACTACACCCACCCACCCACCCGCACCTGACACCCTCACTACACCCACCCACTCACACCCACCTGACACCCATACTATACCCACCCACCGGCCCATCCACACCTGATGCCCACACTACACCTATGCATCTGCACACACACCTGATAGTCACACCACACCACCCACCAACCCACAACTGACACCTACGCTACACCCACCCACTTACACCCACCTGACACCCACACTACTCGTACACCCACCCAGACCTGACCTCCCACACTGCAGTCACCCACACATCCACACTTATCACCCACACTACACCCACCCACCCTCCCACACCTGACACCAACACTACACCACCCAGACCTGACACCCACATTATACCCACCCACTCACCCACCTGTATCAACACTACATTTACCCACACTTGACTCTCACACTATACTCACCCACACCTTACACCCACCCACACCTTACACCCACCCACATATATCTGGCTTTGTGCACACAGGCGCTGCGATAACGAAGACGCCATTACTCTACTCCAGCATCATACCAAGCGCTCTCCTGCCTGACCTGCTTCTGCATTTAGGGAAAAACGTTCACCTAGTAATTAACTTTTCTACTTCTCGCTTTTCTCTACTGGCTAATATTCCTAAGCTGAGGGAGCCTTGGTATGTTTCTCTGGCGATACGTGAATCACTCTGGTGCGATGCGTCAGAGAGGAAAATGACGGAAGTGTCCAAAGTGTGAAGCAGACGCAGTGGAATGGTGGGAAATCTTTTGTTCTTGATTGTGCTGTTACGGCTAAATGTTCTCTTAAACTTGCCTGCCGACTGTGGTGATGGAAAATGATACATGAAATACTTATATGCTAACAACATGAAACAGAACTAAAGAGTATGGGAAGGACACATAATCTCTGACGTTCTGGGGGGATAAGAAATGTTGAAGGAAGGACACAGTGCTAGCAAAGGATTGTTGGCGAACATTTACTGGTGATGACAGAACATTCTACCTTGGCCACGTCTGCTTTATATATATATATATATATATATATATATATATATATAATCTATTTCTATCTATCTATCTATCTATCTATCTATCTATCTATCTATCTATATATATATATATATATATATATATATATATATATATATATATATATATATATATATATATAATCATTATTTATAGAAATGACAGGCCTTGTAATGGAAAACTAACGCAATTGACTAGTACAATTTTTGCCCCTACTATCGCCATGAGTTTATATCAGTACGATGCATATAAAAATTGTCGATGGCATAAATGAATATACAGTATAAACAACATTCACAGCGTCTACGGTGTATTCTCTCTGTCCAAATAGTCACGCCTGTTACTGGGTACTGTGAATACACTGAACTGTACTAGAGACAGACTCAGTACTAACCTCATCTAGAAGTGAGGAGGAGGGGGAGACCAGGGACGATATGGAGGGATGACGTGGAAAGGTAGCCTATATGAGAGAGAGGCTGAGATCTGAAGAGAGGGAAGAGAGATGGCAGAGGACAGGGCGACATGGAGGCGATTGGCTTATGGTCACCTCTTACAGGATCAAGGGGTTTGGTGATCTATCTATCTCTTTATCTATCTATCTATCTCTCTATCTATCAGTATAGATAACTAGATAAATAGATGACAGAAGAAAGGAAAATTGAAGTATATAATTTGTTCCACATATCCTACTGTTACGTGTTGCATTGTAGGGGAAAATTGACCCTTAATAAAATAATCTACTTTAATAATCCTTCGTGCGGTTGCTTGACACTGATGCAAGGCCTTCTTTAACCTCCCCTGTGCTTACTGTACCTATGAGCATACTAGCCCTTTCATGGATGGGACAGTTCTAGTATCTATTTCAACTAATGACAGACGATTTTATTCAGCTGAGAGTCATAGCAGCCTGGGTGTCAATCTATGAAGGAAGGTTGATGTGGATGCTCCTGTGTAAGTCATTAACCCTTTCAGGACGAGTATGTCACTTATACATCATTCTTGCTGTTGACGGACGATTTTATTCAGCTTAGAAGATCCCCTCAGCACAAAATAAGCTAATGAAGGCTACAAGGTATCTAACCCCTCCAGTTCCAAACCCATCTTAAGGTGCATAAAACCGTCTGGGGATGATTGGCCAAGCGTCTCGACCCCCATATTGAAGTAGGAATGATGGACGGTAAAGAAGAAGGAAGCAGAATAAATAATGTAACCAGACGGAAGGGGTTAAGGAGGATACTGATCTGGAATTATATGTTGAATTGAATATCACAGAAGTTCAGGATTCTTCTTTATCTTCATTCCTCTCTCTCTCTCTCTCTCTCTCTCTCTCTCTCTCTTTCTCTCCGACATATCATCCCCTCTACTCGTAACACCCCTCCCGTCATGTTCTCCCTCCCTTCTCTTTAACCACTACGTTACAAGAGATCTTTAAGCTGAGTAACAATTTTTGCTCGTGTGAGGGATAAAAAAGACCCAATACACTTACATTCTTACAGCTTCTTACGATAAACATAACCGGCAAGTGTTTTGAATGGCAACACGCATTTCTAAGTTTGATACCGTAAATATTTAACAATTTCATTTTATTTACAAAGTTTCGAAAACACAGTATAACAGTGAAGTCGCGGGGCAGGTTTGATATTAGTGGGAAAATTAGGTATTATGACCCCAGAAGACAAAGCTTGAGGATATAATCAAGGCAGATGGAAAGAATAGGCACAGTGGAAGGAAGGTTACGAAGAGAGGAGGTAAAGTGAAAGTAATGAGAAGGAAGTGTGAGAGAAGTGAGACTGTTGTACATCTGGGAACATTTATTAAGTTTTATAAGAAATTTTGGAATGGTAACCTTTAAAACGTATGCGAAAATTGTTGATCTGAAGTAAACTCGATCAAAAAATTATCATTACAATCTTCCATCTTACATTTTGAAACTGCATGAACCGAATGAAAATATTCCCTAGTAACTTCTCATACATGTCCAGGAATTTAATGAGGACGACATGCAGAAAAAAAAATTATGCATCATGTGATTAAAAAATTAGTTCAGAAATATTAGCCAAAAAAAAAAAAAAAAAAAAAAAAAAAACCGCGATAACCACCAGCAACTCACTGTGAAACCATCTGTCACCAAATATAGGGATAGTTTATTGATCGAGTGTACCTTATATCCCACTTTATTATTAGCCATGCAGTGTGATGATTTGTGTTATATATCAGAGAGAGAGAGAGAGAGAGAGAGAGAGAGAGAGAGAGGCACGGTTGTCCCAAAGAGCCGTACCTCCTAAACACGTATGATATTTCCACCACAACAGCCAGGCGGCTTTACACCACAAGCCATAACATGATAAAGTCGTGGCTGCACACACCTCGGGTTTAATTAAGTCACGATATATACGTCTGCATAATCTGGGGAACCACCTCAAATTAACCCTTGAAACTGTGCAATGACTCGAGGTGTGCATGATACTACGCAATCAGCAAAGCAAGGCCAGAATTCCTTTCTATTGCAAGGCTGACTGGTTTAGAAATCCCTGAACGTGCAAGGAAGACAAACGTTCACGCAGCGGGGTATGAACAAGGAAGTCAGGTTTAGCTTACGTTCCTGAAATTGCTAAATAACGTTAAATATACTACTTTAAATTTAGCGACATCTGCATTAGGATTTTTGGAACTGAAATTTGTGTTCATGCTATTGATTCATCTCTGCATGATCATCACACACCACCATTACACCACCATACATCATCACTACTTCAACACAGCCACCAATAAATCACCACACACCATACATCACTACACAGCCACACGGCACCATACATCACCACCACATGACCACATGGCCGCAACTACACCACCACACACCACCACTACATCACCACACACCTCACACCACCACTACACCAGCACCACACTACCAGTTACACATCATCACAACACCACCACCACACTACCACACACTACCACGTCACCACAGCACCACTATACCACACACTACCACGTCACCACATCACCGCTATACCACCAAATATCACTTCTGTACTACCACACACCGCCAGTGCACTACTATACACCACCACCTACCACCACCACACCACTACACAACCACTACATCACACACCACCACCACACCACTAAAACACACCACCACACCATTAAAACACACCACCACACCATCACTACACAGAAAATTGCTTTAACCTGCAGTTGTACACAAAATGGGCTGCCGAAAAAAGCGTGTAATTCTGAAGGCAAACAAGTGCAGTTCAAACACAGCAGCTGTCTGTTCAAATGACGTCGAGATAAAATTTTAGAATATATTACAAGATTTTTTTTTTTTTTTTTTTTAACATCCACAAACAGCGAGAAAGTATGGCCTAAAATGGAACACATACAGAATGGTTCGAAAATAGTGTTCTATTAGAGACTCACTTGAAAGTATCTTATGTGTTTCGGGAACGGCTCAGTGTGCTGGTGTGGGCGTAGGTGTGGCAGTGGGAGTAGGGAATAAGAAATGATGCAGGATAGACACTTATAACTCTGTTTGAGCCTTCCAAGAATGGGCGTGGGTTGGCAGTGGGAGTAGGAAATGCATAAATGATGCAGGATAGACATTGATAACGCTGACTTAAGTGTGACAGAAGAAGTAGGTAATAAATAATGGAGGATAGACATTGATAACACTGACAGCCGTCCCATCAACACACGAGAACTCACCAGACGGGGTGGAAAGGGACAGTTATATATGGACCACTGTGTATGACAAACTTCTGACTACAAGCGTGTATTTTGAGGAGGTTGGAAACAGATCAGAAAAATTGTCAGCTTGAGAAATGCAGATATATGACAGGGTTTAACTAGCATCCTCCGGGTGTATATGAAAGTATGATATAAATGTGTTGGATCATATAGTATCGATCATTATAGCCTTATTAATAAAAGATGATATATTAAACCCATAACGTATACTCTGCCACTACACCAAGTCCCCACCACTACACCACACACTACCAAACACACCAATGCTACACCATACACCATCACATCCACTATTGCTGCACACCACACCACACAAACCACACACCATCTCACCAACATTATACACCTCACAACACATCAACACACCACCATGACACCACACCACCAAACACCATAATGTTAATATCACATATCATATAACATCACACCACACCACCACACACCATACCACCAGTAAAACTCCTTTGTCGGCGAGGTACGAGCGAGGACATTTAAATCCGAAATCTAGGATGCCTAGAGTATATTGATGGCTATCTACCTACCAAGTTTCATGCCTTTACGACAAACTGTCTGGCCTGTGGCCCTCTTTCAAAGATTTTCGACATGCTGCACTTGGCGCGTGTCACGTGCTACGTGCACTGCCGGGGTGTGATGAAACCTGTCAAAAACAAATCTTCGAGAATTGGGCGATTATATAGTGCAAATCACGCAGGGATCGGCCCTGTGGTTGCTGAGATATAAGCTTCTCAAAAGCGTTACGGTCAGGCCGGGTCGGGCCAGGCCGGCTTGAGGCGCTCATATGCTAGAAAATGCCACTACTTGTAGAGAGACTCGCGATAACATCAACACACACACACACACACACACACACACACACACACACACACACACACACACACACACACACACACACACACCACCTCGCAGTATTCTCAAATCCCCAGCTGAAGTTTGCCGGGGGTGAGGACGGGTCAGAGTCTCGGATTATCGACAAAACTCCTACCAAACTTCTCTCTCTCTCTCTCTCGCTCTCTCTCTTGCACAAACGCCTGGCTTTCCCAGTGCTGCTACTCTTTTTCCTGTCTGTCTGTCTGTCTTTCTAAACCCCCGCTTTCCCAATGTTTCCACGCTTTTTTCTCTCCCTATTGGCTCTCTCCAGCTGTCCACCCCGCCACACAAACCATCCAGGGCGAAGATTAAAGCACTTAACTTCATCTCTCTCCCTGCAGTCTACCCAGTACAACCAGGGCGAGCTCGAGGCTGGGGAGGCGAAGGGAAAAAGGGAGGGTCAGATCAAATAAAGCGTCTGGATTTTTATTTTACGGGAACAAAAACATGGGGGACCAGAGGTAGATGGCTCGTAAAACTGCTTCTGCCCAGGGAGAGTGAAAGAAAAAAAGACAAGAAAAAAAAAAGACAGGCCATTTAAAGAGAAAATAAAGGAAATAAAAGCCAGGGTATTTCCAGAATCGAAGAAGTAACTCGTAAAAGACAAACCATTTCCTGAGAGATTCAAACTAATTAAAGACAAGCCATTTCCAGGGAGACTAAAAGAAATAAAAGAGAGAATCCAGTTTCCCGAGATAATCAAAGAAATAAAAGAGAGAATCAAGTTTCCCGAGATAATCAAAGAAATAAAACTCACGTTATTTCCAGGGAGAGTCAAAGAAATAACGGAGAGAACCAAAGAAATAAACGAAAATCAATCAAAGTCCATTAATTCTGAAATGCCTCGAGTCCAGAAAACAAAGAAAAAAAAAATTTCAGATTTGACTTGTTGAGTAGAGTCGGACACAAATATTCATCCAACTCTCTCTCTCTCTCTCTCTCTCTCTCTCTCTCTCTCTTTCAGCGCTGGATTCACAGACACTTGAATGTGAATGTGACTCGAGAGAGAGAGAGAGAGAGAGAGAGAGAGAGAGAGAGAGAGAGTCTCATGTAGTTAACTGTGCCTGAAGGACTGAGAAGAAGAGATGAATTTAGATTTTTTTTTTTTTTTTGCGAGGAAGAAGGAACCAAAGGCCGCGAGCCAGCAATTGTTGTTCCTTCCAAGAGAAAAACCAAATACAAGAAAGAGCCAAATTCAAGATCCGATCATTTCGAGATGCCTGGACACACTGCCTTTGAAAGACTGGAGATCATAGGAAGCAGGAAATACAGAGGGAGACAGTTCCAGAGTTGACCTATTGCTTAAATGAAGGACCGGGAGTAGCGGTTAACTCTTGCATTAGAGAGTTGGACAGAAAAGGGATGAGAGTTTGCTGCTAGATTACAAAAAGGGAATCAGTGAGAGGCTAAGAAGTGACGAAACAAGACTTTTATTCCAGCCTACGTTTGAGCCGATCCACACACTGAATTAAAGTTTCACTGCACACAGGGGCAAATACGGCTCTTGGACAATCAGCAAACGTGAAGGGTGAAAGAGAAGACTGAACCTCTTTTAGCGCACCCAAGCCCTGCGGACCTCATTTCACGAGAGAGTTTTGTGACCATCCAGAGAGAGAGAGAGAGAGAGAGAGAGAGAGAGAGAGAGGGAGCTGTGTTATGCTGACGGTAAAGAGAAAGGCGACCGAAGAGTATGCTAGCACATTCGAAAGAAAATGGAAAATCAATCAAACAGCCTTGGCGATTGAAATATATATATTCATAAGTTAAAAAGAAAAACTAACTGATAGGTGTTTTTTTTATTCTTATTTTTCTTTACTAATGCACTCTCCTTTTTCAACTTTCGGCGCTTGATGACATGTTTGGAAAGCGCCGTTCGGAGTAAAATTTCGCAAGTCTTGTGTAATGTTTACTATCTACAACCGGATGAATTTACCTGAACTCATGTTATCGCCCACCTTCACCAAGGCGAAGCGATAATGTTTTTGCCCGTCTGTGTGTGTGTGTGTGTGTGTGTGTGTGTGTGTTTGTGTGTGTGTTACCATCATATCTCATGAATGGCTTGCGCTATCAACATGAAACCTTCAGGGTATAAAGATACGGCCAAAATCTTGGACGAGATCGGAAATGGGCACTCGGGATCAAGGTCAAGGTCACAAAAATGGCTGCCAAAGGTCAACTAGCTCCTTTAAGGATTGGCATTTTGGGAAACGCAGTGACTGAATTCCGTAAAGTTTTGCAGATTTTCTTCACGTTTGGTTTGTAAGTAGCTTGCAACTTGGCCAACAGCATATTTTGGAGGGAGATTAGCATTGAGCCCCCGGATGCTTTCGTAAATTAATTCTGAATACCATGGGGGCATATTTCTAAATTCGACTGCAGATAAATGCTCAATCTTAAAATGATGAGTAACATGATAAAGAATTGTTTTTATAAAGCTGATCATCCACTTCCATTGAACAAAATATTTCCTGGTCTTGACACCGAGTGAAATTTCTTCCTCTCGTTCTTCATTCCCTCAAAATTTGTGGGGGAAATGTATGCTTCAAAAACGCCTGTACCCTTAGCAAAATATTATGTTTCTCCCATTGGTTTATATGTCAGTATTTACAACATGTCATGCAATGAATGTGTTAATGTTTCTGTAGGCCACACAGGAAAGTTACTTGTTGTTAGAGTCAATTCCTTTAGTCCAGAGATATCTTACCAAACTGACTCTGAGGTTAAGCATATTTCTCAAGCTTAAGTAGAGTTGAAGACCACTGTTTCTGATTATATCTCTATTTCTTTCTGTCTATCTATCTGTCCGTCTATCTGTCTGTCTACAACTACATCAGTATAACCATCTGTCTATCTATCTATCTATCTATCTAACACAGGGACAGGGCAGGTTACTAAAGTATTAAAAAATCAATAATTTTGAGGCATATTGAACTGCACAAAAACATGAGCAGTGATATATATAAATTGGATGATTTTATCATGGAAGAAATCTGTAAAATACTCGTAGATTAAGCTCGGTCAATGAATGTGTGTGTGTGTGTGTGTGTGTGTGTGTGTGTGTGTGTGTGTGTGTGTGTGTGTGTGTGTGACCAGACTCTTATCAGTCCGTATTAAATGACATGCTTCTGCACTTGCTTTCACTCTACACTTTCCCTTCAACATGTGAATATATCAGAGTGGTTGGGAAAATTACGTCTCTTTAATGCCTTACCGCTATCAACTTATTGAAAGAGCAAGAGCATATTTGAGTGACTTATCTATGCATGCAAGAGTAAGTAGTTTCCAGCCAAACCTACATTAACTTTACCTACACGAATTTTGCTTCGTATGACAATAGTTCCCAGCTAAACCTTTCACTCCCACAATATATGTCGTTAAGCAAAATAGCTGATTTACGGTCTGCCTGTAACATATACAAAATACCAAGCGCATTTGTTTATTCTCATATTTATCCTCTGTTTTTCCAATTCTGTTTCCATGTACAGATTCACAGGCAAACGAGTATCTTTTGTCTCTCGGGAGAAATCTAGTAAAGAATGGCTGACAAACGACACACCCTGAACTTCCATGGCCGAATTCAACCTTCCAAATGATCCAGGGTTGACATCACCTATAGTATTGTTATCTTTACCTGGCCCAGATTTTCGTCCTTTTGCAGCTTATTTCACGTAACTCAGAGGTTGAAAAAAGATGTTGATAAAGCACTACTTCCTTTCCATACCACTTCTTCGTGACTAGAATAGACTTTTTACTGTTAATCTATTGTTACAACTCAGCATTCAAGATGGAGAGGTGGCAATTTTAGGCCAAGTTAGAGTAAAACGAGTACCGGTATAGTCAACATATTATTTAACTATGCCTTTCTTACTTCACTTATACGTGGAATATAACACTTAAAACCATAATAATTACTAAGGAACGTACCTGTAGCCCCCGCCGAACCTGCTGATTAATTAACACAGGTGGGTGGCAGGTGGGATTCCTCTGTGTGGTCCTTAGCCCGTGTTTACCTGGGCCAACAAGTGGTCATTACCTGGCCTCCTGGTACACTGACAGCCCTACCTTCTATGTCTCTGTGTACTCCACTCCGACAACATTGATTATATTCTGTTTGTCTGTCTAACTGTTTATCTATCTATCTATCTATCTACATATTTATCCGTTGTCTGACACTGCATCGTGGTTGGAATTGCAAGAATTCTCATTGAACTAATTTCACAGGTAAATTTATCATCATCCTGAACCCCCTTTTCCCCACCAAAGGAAGGAAGGGATGAGGTTCGGTCCAGAAAGATAGGAAAGAGAAAGCAAGGAAGAGGCTGAACCATTAACAGTATGTCCAAGCAAGTGGGCCATACACTCATCCATTCACCATTCAAGCCACTGGAACCATGGATCTACCTCACAGGCCTTTTTTTTTTTTTTGTTATAGATGCACATCATATTGTCTACACGTAAATTTGTTAGATCTTGTTATTGTTGCTGCAAAGAATTCTGCACATAGGATAAACGTAGAATAATTTTTACTGAAACTTATTCGTTCTTAATGATGAAGCTAACTGTCAATATTAAACACACACGCACACACATACACACACACACACACACACACACACACACACACACACACACACACACACACACACACACACACACACACACACACACACACACAAGTATACACACACACACACACACACACACAATTATACACACACACACACACACACACACACACACACACACACACACACACACACACACACACACACACACAAACACACATCAAACAAATGCAAACGCACATACACATACATATTCACACACACACACACACACACACACACACACACACACACACACACACACACACATCAAACAAATGCAAATGCACATACACATACATATTCACACACACACACACACACACACACACACACACACACACACATTGAACAATTGTACAAGCATATACACATACCTATTCATACTCATACGTATTCACACACACACACACACACACACACACACACACACACACACACACACACACACACACACACACACACACACACACACACACTGTAAATCACTGTGTAAGATCCTAATATTAAACACACAATTACATAAACCATTTAGATGAATCATACCATTGTTTCCACATAACTCAAGGGCCAGCTGCCTCTCAGAGCTCGATGCACGTGAAGTGGAAATAATAGCATGTACGTTCTGTGAGATAATTCCAAATATTGATTAAATTTTTGGATATTCATAATTCCATCGTTATCTTCTCTCTCTCTCTCTCTCTCTCTCTCTCTCTCTCCTGCTATCCTTTTCAGTAGAGTGAGTGAGGGATAATTTCTAAGGATGTCCCCCGCCCTTCATACAGTCCTGGGGTGAGATACTTGAGTATATTTATGATCGATTCTCTGTCGTAACTTGGACTTTTTTCTGTAGGAGGGACAAGACAGCAGAGGGCCAAGTCTTCCTGCGTCTCCTGTTCCTCCTACAAAAAGCAAACCTCATCTACGAGAAAAATTATCGAAGGTTATATCTGTATTATGCAGGATGAATAAGGTAAGGGTGGTACATAATATCTCCCTGTATCTAGTTCATCCTGCAGAAGATACCGAAGTTATGACAGGGATTCGATCGTAAATATGTTAAAGTATCGCAACCCTGGGTAAGTCTCTGATCTGAGCCTTGTCCTGCGTGTTACAATCCCACAATTTCAACTTTCAATTCTCTGGCCTCACGCAGGCAGTCTTCATCCTAGTTCTTTGACTGTCCACGAACAAATGGCCTATAGGACACGCACATATCATAGGAAGATCATTATATATCACTGTAGTGGTTTATCATATTCAGGCTGGTCCATATATAACGCTTCTCGTCCACTCCACTGGGTGATTTCTGGTGTGTTTTGGGGACGGCTCTGGGGGCAGGGCGGGGGGGCTTGGCTGGGGCGTGGCCTGGGCTGACTGGGGTTGAGTTGGGCTGTTTGGAGTCGATTGGGGTTGATTTGGGTTGGGCTGGTCTGACTTGGGCTGAGTTCGGCTGTTTGGCTATCAATTTTTATCTTGCACTGTTTACTCATTCCCCACCGCCACAAACACGCCCTCACCAGCTAACTGAGCCGTACCCGCAACACATAAACTTTTGCCACGTAAATTTAGGTGGAGCGCTATTTACGAACCTACTTATATTAACCCCCACAATCCTGTTTTATGTATTTTTGTTTTATTTTTGTCGACATGTATTTATTCAAGAGAGAATTTCCAAACTTGGGAGGGGGAGTGGAGGAGTTAGATTAGCATTCATTAGCCCCGTCAATACTAGATATCTGTTCTAAGTTTGAAAATACTCTGATGTTAGCAAGAATAAACTTAAAAGCTCGTGACCTCAGTTATGTGGTTAAATTGACGTAAATGGTTGTTAGAGGTACTGTAATCCTTTTAATCTAACTTGGCCTAAAATCAGAATCTCCACATCTCGAATGCCAAGTCGTAACAATACATTAATAGTAGAATACAATGCTAGTCGCGAAGAAGTGCAGTGAAAAGGAGGAAGGGCTGTATAGTTCTTTCACTTTAACATGACCCAGAGTTTTGTCTTTTTATTGCTTATTTCACATAGTTCATTGGCAGGAAAGGAGAATGCTATAGTTCTATATACTACCACAGCACATCTTCGTGACTAGTATCATATTCTAGCGTTAATCTTTAGTTACATCTAAGCATTCATGATGGAGAGATGACACTCCTAGGCCAAGCTAAGGTAAAAAGAGTATAGTACTGTCTTTCTCTGCATCTGAGGTACGTAAAATAAGTTGCAAAAAAGGCGACAGTCTGGGCCAAGTTAAGGTGAAAGATTTATAATTCCATCCACTAATATAAAGCTTTTTTTTTTTTTTTTTTTTTAACGCACAGGAAGACAGAGACGTTCTTGAATTCTGACGCGGTGTACACGTGTTACAAAATTACTTAGTTTATGTATTTTTTAACCCTCTATTTACAGTGTCTTCTCTTTCCCTGTAATTTCAACTATGCTTATTTTACTCTAACTTGGCCCAGATTTTCGTCCTTCTGTTGTTTATTTCATGTTACTATGTGGCAGAAATAGACTCGGTTCAACATACTATCCACAGGACATCGTCGTGACTAGCATCATATTCTAGTGTTAATCTATCGTTACAATTAAGCAGTGAAGGTGTTGAGTTGGCAATTTTAGGCCAAGTTAGAATAAAAAGAGTACTGGGTATAATATCAGACATTTCATTCAGTTGGGGGTGGGCCATGGACGCCTAAGTGTTAAAGCTATCACCAACCCTTTCATCGTAGGGACAATTCTAGTATTCCATTCTTCCTAACGCCAGACGATTTTCTTCAGCTGAGAGTGAGTCAAAGGAACAAGAGAGCTAATGTCTTCAGTTTGTATATTTTCTGTTTTATACATCATTAAGACGTAAGTGCAGTCCCAGATGATGGCATGGGGCGGCTTAATAATTTGAATATCGTAAAACTAGACTTTAATTATTTTCCATTAAATCCATCGATATATCAAAAAACACTGCAGCTCATACCATCACACCAGGCCTGCACAAGACAACCCCAGCATGCTTTTCATATGGACGGTGGGTACTGGTGCCGAGGCGATGGCAGGTGAAGGTGTGTGGGATGCAGAGGGACTGCTGAACCTCAGGGAAAGGGTTTAAAATCTATGGCCAGGAGTCTGATACGCAAAAAAATAAATAAATATATAAAATAAATATATATATAACTTCACGCATCTCTGTCGTCCTCCTCACCATTTTCATGATAACAGGATATTCTGTGCACGCAAATCTCAAAAAAAAAAAAGGAAAAAAAAGAAAAGAAAAGACCAGAACACATTGGCAGTAATACAGCTGGGGAGAAAATGGTAATAATCAGAAAGAATTACGTTTGCATCTCCTTGTATTTTTCGACAACAGCCATAATCTTGAAAATGGAAATCGACTGAAAGATGTGTTACGGGAAGGAAGTGGAGGCGACGTCATTCATCCTTTTAACAATGCCAGGCATTTGTAGCCCACTTTCATCTTACATAAGAACATAAGAACATAAGGAGAGAGGATAACTGCAGTAGGCCGGTTGGCCCATGCTAGGCAGCTCCTAGAAGAGTAACTGAACTACTAGAATAAGATAAGGATAGCAAAGAAGAAGGCTCTCCCCCGCCCTCCAAACTCTCCAGCCGAAGACGGCAGAAAAAAGTCAGAAAGAACACCACGCCGTATAGAAAAACTGGCGTGGACATTTTATAGGAAAGTGTGAAAGGAGAATAGAGACTATCATAGTGTAACCTGAAAAGGAAAAAATGTGAATTAGTATTGGTTATAAGATTTTCTTTATTCTATATCCACCCCTTATTTGTCATATGCTTATCTAGCCTATGCTTGAAACTCTCAATGGAAGAGGCAGCAACTACTTTACTAGGTAGCTTATTCCATTCGTCTACTACTCTATTACCAAACCAATTTCTACCTATTTCCTTACTGAAACGGAATTTTTCTAGTTTGAAATTATTATTTCTAGTTCTATCCTTTATGCTCACTTTAAGTACCTTACTAATATCTCCCTTATTTATACCCTTCATCCACTTAAACACCTCAATTAAGTCTCTCCTTACTCTACGCCTCTCTAGCGAATGCAGACTTAGTCTTTTCAGTCTGTCTTCATATGACAGGTTCCGAACGTCATGTATCATTTTTGTCATTCTTCTCTGTACATTTTCTAACGAATTAATATCCATTCTATAGTAAGGACACCAAAATTGTACTGCGTAGTCTAAATGTGGCCTTACTAATGCTAGATGAAGTTTCAGTATTACTTTTGATGATCTATTGCTCACGCTTCTCGAAATAAATCCTAGGACCCTATTTGCTTTATTTCTCGCATTAATACACTGTTGCCTTAGTTTAAGGTCGTTACTAATCATCTTAGTCTAATCATTTGAGGTTAGAATAGTATGCTAGTTTTGTCCCGACTGTGTATGTATAAAAACACGTAATAAATGAATCTTATCCACAAGGAAGTAAGGAAACGCGAATTTCTCATCACTCTTGCGTAGTCTCCTAAACTCACGAGGATACAGCCAAGGCCCGTGATGGTAGGCTATATATTTTCTCATACCCTGCAGCTTCCTGAGCGGCCGCCCCTTCCCCCTTCCCGTCACGTCCAGGTAACGAGGTGTGACGGGGCATTAACCTAGCCCTCGCCCTCCCCTCACCGCGGATACTCCCCCCTCACAGCCACCAGCAATAATTAACCCTTTGAGCCTAGGTCGTACTTTGCGTTTCATCCTTCCTTTTGATGATCTTTCTGAGGTTATAGGGAGCTGAGGAGCCCACAAATGGTGGCACTGTCCACCTTGGTTGGAGCTAAGCAACTGCAGTGCCCATCCAGCAGACAAACCTCCTCATTTTTCCCTGCACCTCGCCGTAGGGAAGGACTCTGGTTCGACCCTAGCTAGGTGCTGTTTACCACAAGAAGGCGCCGGTTCATTACACGGAATATGTTCTGTGCTGTACCTGAAGGACGGCCCCACAGAAATAGTTACCTGTGGTCCACGGGTCTTCTTGGACAAACAGACCAGGGTTCAGCAACAAAAACAACAAAAACAACTACTACTGTGCTTTTGGAAGAGACGTGTAATAGTGAAGGAGATTAATTTTCACCCCTTTACTGCTATTTATTTTCCTGACGTTAAATAAAATCTTATAGAGGAAGCAAGCCCAAAACACAGTGCGTTTCAAGAACTCCTGTCTTTTCCTGAGATTCCTCTTTCCTTTACGTTTATAATAGGCAGCCTTCTTCTTCCACAGATTTTCTTTCTCCCTGCGACGTCCACTGTTTCTGAAATATCCCTCCAAGTGTCACAGGTTTCTCTTATCCCATCTGGTTTTCCGAGCAGCTACCCAGGGCCAGATCCAGGATTTAGTGAAAGGGGGGAGGATTAGTTAAAGTTTTCTTTACACACTAATGAAAACTTTTATCAGCAGGGCCATTGTAGCAGTTATAGCCATGCATCACCTTGAAAGCATGAAGACTGAAAGGTTTATGTCTTCAGTCAGATGGCACCTTTTTTTTTACACCGTGTTTGGTAATTCAGACTTTTTTCTTCTTTCCTTTCATTCTTTATCCAGGACAGGAGAGACGTAGAATTTTAGGGGTTGGAAATAGCCCTCAGTAAAGCCTCTACTACTAGGGTACTCTCCTAGGGTGGAAAAAATCATCTGGTAGCAGCAAGATTATAGTGCAAATTATGTCACTGAATTCGAGAGGTCACCAGAGAGGAATTACAGAAAGTGAAAATTGACAGCAGAATGAGGAGAGGAGGACCGGGACTGAGGTGGAGGGATTATGTTTATCAGTGTATACTAAGTGTGTCTGAGGGGTGGAAAGTGATAGATTTATACTGTGGATGCCTGGAAGTGTTTAGGTCAGTGCCAGCCTTTACGAAATTTGGGATAAAATTTCCAGCACATTACAGAGAGAGAGAGAGAGAGAGAGAGAGAGAGAGAGAGAGAGAGAGAGAGAGAGAGAGAGAGAGAGAGAGAGAGAGAGAGAGAGAGAGAGAGAGAGAGAGAGAGAGAGAGAGAGAGAGAGAGAGAGAGAGAGAGAGAGAGAGAGAGAGAGAGAGAGAGCGAGGTTTGTTTTTATTACTTATTTATTTCCCGCTGGTTAAGGAGACTCCCTACCTTAGCACCCCTTTCTTAGTTATTTATTTTGCATATTACGCATTCTTATCATCTTGTATGTCATTCGCGCCTTTTTATTATCGATATAAATTACATACACTCGATATAAAATGCATAACACTATAGGAAGGAATATTAACGTGTCATATGTAAATAAAAAGACAGGAGAGGAAGAGAGGCTACTAATCTGAAGACAGAAGGTCCCTTAAGCTTGTATTTCCTTCCCTTGACTCCTGTTTTCGTCCTATTGTAGCTTATTTCACGTAGCTCAGTGGCAGGAAAATATGATGCTGCTCTACATCCTTTTCATGGCACTTCTTCGTGACTAGCACTACTATCTAGCATTGATCTATTGTTACAACTAAGTATTTAAGATGGAGAGGTGGCAATTTTAGGCCAAGTTTGAGTAAAGAGTATTGTCTATGATATTTAAATAGAGCAAGTGGATGTTCAAATGCTATGCTTAATAAAAAGGAGGATATCAAGGTGGGATGAGGGAGATAAGTCGCTGAAGACAGGGTGATAAGAAACCTAACTCTAAAAAATTAAGGCCTTAAAATAGCATGTAAATTAACGCTGATAGAGGCAAGAGGAAGGAAGAGAAAGGGTAATTTAGAAATATATCAGAGGGGAGGATGCCAAGGTGCTTATAATTACATGGCTTTAGCTCTCTCATGGTCGGGAAAACTCTCTTATTCTGTTCTCTAATCCCAGGCGAACATTTTGTGCTGAGAGAGAGAGAGAGAGAGAGAGAGAGAGAGAGAGAGAGAGAGAGAGAGAGAGAGAGAGAAGGCTGAGTTTCAATACTGTCACTATTAACCCTTTATAGTCTGTCACAAACATGAGTGTTATACTCTTTTCACACTAACTGGGCCCAAAATCGCCGTTTCTCCACTCGAAATCCTGAGTATAGCAACAGATCAACATTAGAATAAGGCGCTAGTCACGAATAAGTGCTACTGAAAGGATGCAGAGCCGTAGTATTGCCTTTTTCTGCTAGTGAACTGTGTAAAATTAGCTACATAAGGACTTAAATCTAGAGCAAGGTAAGGCGAAAGATCCATGGTCGAGAGGTGGAGAAAAATAGACAAATCACCCATCCCTGCACTAGCTATAAAGTAAATAGGTGAAACTGAAGCTGCAATAGGAGGTAATAGCCAGAGTGAACAAGTAGAGAAATATTAACTGGTTGAGGAAAAATTATATAATCAATAGTTTCTGATTTCCCTGACGAAAAAAGGAAGGAGTTTTTGAGTATCCTTCCTGAAGTACCTGTTTTTATACTCTTTTTACCTCAACTTGGCCCAGATTTTCGTCCTTTCTCTGCTTATTCCACGCAGCGAAATGGGAGGGTAAGACACACGGCTCTACATCCCTTGCATAGCACTTCTTCATGACCAGCATCTACATCCCTTCCATAGCACTTCTTCATGACCAGCATCTACATCCCTTCCATAGCACTTCTTCATGACCAGCATCTACATCACTTCCATAGCACTTCTTCATGACTAGCATCACATCGTAGCGTTCATCTCTTGGTACAACTCGGTAATGAAGATGGAGAGATGGCAATTTTAAGCCAAGTTAAATTAAGAAGGATATAGTGTTCTCGTTTCAAACCCTCAGCAGCCTTCACGGTGAGCTTCCAGTCTGTATACATGAGTGGAATGATAAGAGATAAAGCCCTCCGCCTGCATGTATCTCTCGTTTAAGATGAATCCCTCTCTCAGTAAGGCATTTCAAGGAGGCGTATTGTGTCTAATGTCAGCTGCAATTACTCTATATTCCTTTTACATTAACTTGGCCTAAAATTGCCATCCTCCCATCTCTATTGCTAAGCTGCAACAGTGGATTAGCACTATATGATGCTAGTCATGAAGAAGTGCTATGGAAAGGATGTAGAGCGGTTGTATTGTCTTTTTCTGTCACTGACCTACGTAACATAAGCTGCAATGAGACGAAAATCTGAACCAAGTTTGTATGAAAGAAGTACAGTGTGAGGGTGACTGGCACACGCACAGTAATTTATAAAAGCTGAATTCTGCTATACTAATAAATAAATGAATAAATATATAAATAAATAAATAAATAAATGTATACAGGCCCAATACAGATGCAAAAATATAAGATAGGATAAGGCACGGAAGTTTGGGAAAGGGATGATTAAACTTAGAGAGAAGTGTGATTTTAGAGAATTACATTATGAATGAAAAGAAACAGGAAAAAAATAGAATGACACTCAGTAGAGCGCATACCTCCGCCAGCGCCCTACCTCGCAATGTTAAAGAAAGTTAAAAAAAAAAAAATCCTGGATCCGCATCATTATCAGGATCCGCACCAAAATCTAATGGAGTCTATTCTGGGCCAAGGTCCATTCTTCTACTAAGTTTCGTGGAAATCCGTCCAGTAGTTTTTGTGTAACCTTGCTCACAAACCAACCAACCAACTAACAAACAAACGGACAGGGATGAAAACATAACGTCCTTGGCGGTGGTAATAAGGAAGGGTTGATAATACTGGGATAAATGACTGAAATACTCAACAGTTAAATAAGTGTAAAGTAAGAATTCAATTTCCATGAAGATTTGTACAGGTTTTACCCCTTCGTTGTCAGCACACTATACTCTTTTTACTTCAACCTGGCCTAGGACTACCATCTCTCAACCTTGAATGCTGAGCTGTAGCAAGAGATGAACATTAGAATACGGTGTTTGTCACGAAGTAGTGCTACAGAAAGGATGTAGAGTCACAGTATTGTCTTATCATGCTAGTGAGCTACGTGATATAAGTTGCAAAAGGACGAAAATCTGGACCAAGTTAACGTAAAAAGACTACAACTCAGCTTCACACTAAGAAAGGAGCATGTAGTCTGTGTGTGTGTGTGTGTGTGTGTGTGTGTGTGTGTGTGTGTGTGTGTGTGTGTGTGTTTGTGTGTTTGTGTAGAATAAGGAAAATGAAAAATAAATAAGGAGAGCTACCAACAGAGTGCCAAGTAAAATAAGCCATACATTCATTCACTCGTTATTCACGCCTTCCTATCATATATTTGCATTTACAAAAAAAGGTGAATTTACAGAAGCAGGGGCGTAAATAGGAGGATACATGAGAGGGGCCGCACCCTAACTTCAAATAAATCCTTTGAGGTCGAGGGTTGCATCCAGTCAGGTAATTTCTGTATAAATGGAAAGCTTCTAACATGGGCAAAATCCTGGAACACATGCAACGGTGTGTGTGTGTGTGTGTGTGTGTGTGTGTGTGTGTGTGGATGCTTTAGTAAAAATATATACGAGAAATCTGCATGAATTACGAGAAGGCCAATTTTGTGTGTGTGTGTGTGTGTGTGTGTGTGTGTGTGTGTGTGTGTGTGTGTGTGTGTGTGTGTGTGTGGATGCTTTAGTAAAAATGTATACGAGAAATCTGCATGAATTACGAGAAGGCCAACTTTGTGTGTGTGTGTGTGTGTGTGTGTGTGTGTGTGTGTGTGAAAAGGAAATACGTATGAATATTTGCATGAATTAAGGATCACCAGCTTCCCAGCGCGTTCTAAATATTCATAGCAAGTGTTAGGAATGCACACCGAATGTGTCCCGGGAGTATTGTGCTAATAGGGTACTGTATATAAAATTTTCTTTTTAATATAATTACTGTCATATCCCAAAATAAATCGCTAAGGAGGAGGTGTTAGAGAGCCTCCTTACCTGATGAGAATACGGGTCAGAATAAGGTTGATTGGAGAAGTGATCTGCTCTTAGGAAGGACCCAAGTTCGGCCCCAGGTTGGAGCGTGGAAGAGTCTGATTTGAATTTCTTAAAAACAGACTTTACATATATTCCAAAAGATCTACCGACAAGTCATAAATACACCCCCACTACTGTTATCATGCCAGTTTTAAATGAGGTAGCCTTACAATGTATTCAGTATAAACGGTAAGCTTTTGTGCCGAGGTTATGACCTGGGAAGGACGATGTAATGTAGGACGATACTGGGGCACAGGGAACGGACTGTGAAATCTATGCTCTGAGCGGGATTCATAAAAAGAACACTAGTGCCATTAGCGCAACCTGTTCAATTTTCGCTGCATATTCGGCTTGTAACTCTGATTATAATGGCAACTCAGTATTCAAGGCAAAATTTAAAGGTGCCTACGTACAATTTGGTTCAGACGTGGAAACTATTATTGAAACATTTACCCGAAGCATTTATACCTTCTTCCCATAACAACTTCAGATAAAGCGTTTATTTTTATTTAATTCCTACGATCTTCAGACTATCTCAGAATTCCAGACAGCTTTGGCGGGACTTTTCAAACTAATGTGGTAATATAGAGCCTCCCTTTACGTACCCTTCCTCTGTTTTGCTAGCTCAGTCTTTCCCCTAGAACACGACTCAGCATTTGGTGTTACAGCCAGGTCCCTAATTTTGCTCTGGGTGAATAGGGGCAAGAGGGGGGGTGGAGGAAACAAACCCTGCCATTCTAATCAAAAATCTACCTCGAGTTCTACCACTTTCAAGATTTATATGCTAACCACTGCACCCTCGGCTTCCCCACAATTATTACCAGAAGCCAAGCACATATTTCCATGGCGACTCTTCCTTCTAAGCTCCAGCCAGTTCTGAGGTGCTGAATGCCTCTCCGTGGCTCCTTCAACTCTCAGCTGAATAAAATCGTCTGGCGTTAAATGGAATAGATTACCAGAGTTGTTCCCACCGAGAGAGGGTTGAGGGAGACAGTATTTTACTCTCCCTGGCTCCTATGACTATATCTATCTATTGTACGCCTTAATCCTATAAAGGGTGGCCACAAACAAATCGCCTTCATGTCGCCCTGTCCCCCGCCATGTCACTGCCCTGCTCTCAGCTCACACCACCCTCTCTCATATACCTCTCCAATCCATCCCTCCATCTCATTCTTGGCCTCCCCCTCCCTCTGCCCCCCTCCATCTCACATACACCCTCCTCGTCAGTCTCTCACTCTCCATCCTCACTTGTTAACTATCCTTCAAGAGATTTGGTCAGCCCTCTGGTGGTTGTTCCTCGAACTAACGCAGGACGATTTTATTCAGCTGAGAGTGGGTTATAGGAGCTTCAGTCTTGATACTATTAACTTGAACCCTCTAATGGTCGGGAAAACTCTATAGTAATATTCGATTCCACATAACGCCAACAAGAATATATTCAGAGTGTGTCATGGGAACCTGAATGTTTTGAATGTGCAACAGAAAGAGGAAGAGGGAAGATAACAAGGAAGGAAGAGCAGGTGAAGAAGAAGACAGAAGATGGCAAGGAAGAAGAAAAGGGAGAAGAGGAAAAGAGGAGACAGCAAGGAAGGTGAAGAGGAAGAGAAAAGATAGAAAGGAAGAAGAAGAAGCAGGAGAAAAAGAAGACAGAAGATAACAAGGAAGAAGAAAAGGGAGAAGAGGAAGAGGGAGATAGTAAGGAGGGAGAAGAAGGAGTAGAGGAAGAGGGACGATAGCAAGAAGGAGAAGCAGGAGAGGAGGAAGAAAGAAGATAATAAGGAAGGAGAAGCAGGAGAAGAGGAGGAAGAAGAGAGAAGATAGCAAGGAAGAAGATGGAGAAGAGGAAGAGAGAAGAGAGCATGAAAGGAGAAGCATGAGGGAAAGATAATGAGATGAAAGGCGGAGGGGGAAGGAGAGAGAAAAAAGAGTGAATATACTGACAAGGATGATGAGCAAAAAGACAATGAACGAAGAGGGGAAGGAACACACACACACACACACACACACACACACACACACACACACACACACACACACACACACACACAAGAACTGCGATAAAAAATGATGGATAAGACGAAAGCTCCCCCCCCCAAAAAAAAAAAATATATAGCTGGCTGCAAACTGTTGAGAGAGAGAGAGAGAGAGAGAGAGAGAGAGAGAGAGAGAGAGAGAGAGAGAGAGAGAGAAAGAATACATGTTCCCGGAAGGGCATCATTTTCTTTAATTACTACAATCCGATTATTTTCTTAAGAGTAGGAGTAAGAGAGATCCAGAGGACTGGAAATCAGGTATAATTGTTCCTTTATACAAAGGAAAAAGAGAGAGAGAAGTATGTGGTAACCATAGGGGTATTTGCCTTCTTAGTGTGACTGGTAAAATATATGGTAGAATACTCATTGAGCGGGTTAGGTATATGACAGAGGAGCTAGTTGGAGAAGAACAAGGGTGATTTAGGAAGGGAAAAGGGTGTGTAGATCAGATATTTATTCTAAGATGTTTAGTGGAGAAGTATCTAGAGAAGGGAAGGAAAGTGTATGCTGCCTTCATGGACTTGGAGAAAGCTTATGACAGAATAGATAGGCAAGGTATGTGGAAGGTATTAAGAATATATGGAGTGGAGGGGAAATTGTTGAGGGCTGTGAAGAGTATGTACGAGGGAGCTAAGGCTACGGTGCGAGTGGATGGTGAGCTGAGTGAGTTCTTTGATCTCAGTGTGGGACTGAAACAGGGTTGTGTGATGTCTCCATGGCTGTTTAATATATACATGGATGGGATTGTAAAGGAGGTGCAAGGTAGGGCAGTGGATGTGGGGCTGGCCCTAATGAATGAGGGTGAGATTTGGAAGCTTCCGGTGTTGCTGTTTGCTGATGATACAGTATTGTTGAATGAAGATGAATGGGAGTTGCAAGGTTTGGTGAATGAATTTGGGACAGTGTGTAGGAGGAGGAATCTGAAAGTTAATGTAAACAAAAGTAAAGTTATGGTGTTTGAGAGGAATGAAGTCACAGAGTGTGCAGTGAGGTTGGATGGTGAGGATATGGAGAATGTGAGTGCATTCAAGTACTTGGGTAGTGTGATGAGTAAGGATGGAACTTTGGGGGATGAAGTGCGTGAAAGGGTACACCAGGGAAGGAAGGTTGTTGGTACACTGAAAGCAGTGATGAGAAATAGGGAATTGAGTATGGAAGTTAAGATGTCACTGCATGATAGTCTTGTGATCCCTACCCTGACGTATGGAAGCGAGGCGTGGACCTTGCAAGAGGGGAACAAGTCAAGAGTGAGAGCAGTGGAAATGAGTTATTTGAGAGGAGCATGTGGAGTGACGTGGAGGGACAGGTTGACGAATGAAGAAGTGAAGGAAAGTTGTGGGGTAGATGTGGATGTGGTTGAGAAGATTAGGAGAAATACACTGGGGTGGTTTGGACATGTGGAGAGAATGGAGAATGAAAGACTGACTAAGAGGGTGTATGTAGGTGAGGTGGAGGGAGGGAGAGGGAGGGGTAGACCGAGGATGAGGTGGAGGGATGGAGTTGAGAGGTATATGAGGGAGGGGGGGTGAGTTGGGAGGAGGGTAGTTAAATGGTGGGTGACAGAGCGACTTGGAGGCGTTTTGTCTGCGGCCACCCTTTGCGGGATTAGGGCGTCGGGCTATAGATAGATAGATAGATAGATAGAATGTAATCCTTAATTTTAATATCTACGCTCAAAGGCCGCCTTCGATGGCTTCTACTCGATGTCAAAAGGTCAGAAATGAATCATAACTAGGGAACCAGTGCCCCGATTGGACTGGAAATTGTTTTATTTTTCAAGTTAGAGCATTTTAACTGTACATTGCTCTAACAAAATTGCGCTACGTTGCGCCGTTTTTGCTGTGTTACGGCAGCAAACAAATTAACGATCATACAGAAACTGGATCATTGTAATGTAGATGGTCTGAAAATTCCATCCTTTCCTATCTATCCATCTGTTTATCTATCTCTCTGTCTATCTATGGCTTCCATCAAGTAAGCGATGACCACAGACGAATCACCGTATCACCCTGTCCTCCGCCATCACGGTGCCCTCTCCCCAGCTCACATCTCTATATCTAAGCTGCTTCAGGTGTTTTAACTGAGGGTGAGTGTTTGCAACTTGTTTTTTTATATCCTTTGTTTTTCCTTCCTCCATCCATTGTCTCTTAAAAAATCAAAAACTTGAGAGCGTTAATATTCTCTTCAGCTTATTTTACGTTCCTTTAATACTGAAAAGGTTGGCAGATGTAACACTCATCAAAGGTACATACCGTATACATAGCAAAAACTGATAAGGATAAGATGATATACTCCTTTCACTCTAATTTGACCTAAAGTTGTCGTCTCTCCATCTTGAATGCCGTGTTGCAGCAAAATATTAACGTAAGATTATATCGCTAGTCACGAAGAAGTGCTGTGGAAAGGACGTAGAGCCATAGCATTATCTTTTTCTCACACTGATCTACGTGAAATAAGCTGTGGCAGAATATTAACACAAGATTATGCTGCTAATCACGAAGAAGTGCTGTGGGAAGGACGTAGGTAGCACTATCATTTTCTCCCCCTGAGCTGCGTGACATAAGCTGCAAAAAGATGAAACTCTGGGCCAAGTTAAGGTGAAAGGAGCAAAGTTAGCCTCCCCAGCTGAAAATGAGTGAAGGAGGCTGAGAGTGTTAATATGTATTTTGTTGAGTTAGAGATGATTATGGCAAATAATTTCATCCAGCCAAAATATAGGGTGGTCCGTAAACAGCGCTCCACTAGAAACCTGTCTGGCTGTATCCTGTGTGTTGCTGGGACGGCTCAGTGTGCTGGTGTGGGCGTGGTTGTGGCAGTGGGAGTAGGAAATGAATATGATGTAGATACTGTTTACACTGATTGGGGTTGTGGCAGTGGGAGTAGGAAAGAGTAAATGATGCGGGGTAGATACTGATAACACTGACTGGGGTTGTGGCAGTGAGCGTAGGAGATGAACTGATAATGCAGGGTAGGTACTGATAACACTGATTGGGGTTGTGACGGTGAGAATAGGAGATGAGTAAATGATGCAGGATAGATACTGATAACACTGAGCCGTCCCCAGCAAACACGAGATATTGGCCGGTGGAGTAGAAGTGAAGTGGTGTGTTATATGTGGACCATCTTGTATAAACCCCCTGATACGGCGACAACTAATATTTTTATCTTTACATGCTGCCGGGAGACGATTTTATCCAGCTTAGGAGTGGTCTAGTATTGAAGGGGTTAATGAAGGCTATGACTCGTATTCTCGTCGGGTAAGGAAGCTCCCTAACACCTCTTTCTTACCGATTTATTTTTGGATACGGCCGGCTGCTATCGTATTGTAGTTATCCGTGCTCAATTTAGTGATGTTAGAATGACTTGAAGTAACACAAGAGTACGGCAATGTGTAATAAGCATAATAAATTGCTTAGGAAGAGGTGTTAGGGAGCTTCCTCAAGACTAGAATACCGGTCAATATCTAACAAATTCTAGAGGGAAAAATTGATGCCATGCTGAATAAAATCGTCTGGAGGTAACAAGAATTAACAAATATATTCGTCCTTGCCGTGAAAGGGTTAATGGGAATAAGACCCGTATTCTCTTCGGTTACGGGAGCTCCCTAGAACCTCTTCCTAAGCGATTTATTTTTCATTACATCTTGTTGTCCTTATCTGTGTTACATAAATCCTTCCATTACCGCCATAAGCTGCAATAAAAGGATATTAAGCGGTCATATCCAAAAATAAATAGCTAAGAAAGAGGTGTTAGGGAGCTTCCTTGCCCGACGGAATTACAGACCTAATAGTCTTGTTGTTACTGTGGCTCTGAGGTCATCTGAACGTGAACCCAGTGGACTGCAGGCTGAGGTTACGCTCTTCCTACAGTTCCCCGCCTCTCTTTAACGGGACAGGCAGGGAGCGGAGGGGCCCATGTATCATTATATCGGTGCCACCACGTGAAGGCGCCACTCTCCAGGCCCCCTCAAAAATAATAAAATAAAATAAAATAAAAATAAAAAATAAAACAAGGGTTGTGTGGGTAAACAAGACTTCCACACTTGAACGCTGTGTATTTTCCTGCCACGGGACTTATGTTTGCCATTTGGTTCACTAATGTAGGCCGTTGTACTAGTTAACTTCTGAAAACTCCTGTAGTGTGTGTGTGTGTGTGTGTGTGTGTGTGTGTGTGTGTGTGTGTGTGTGTGTGTGTGTGTGTGGAAAAAAAGAAGAGAGAGGAAGAAGACTGGGAAAGACGAAAGGAATGGGGAGGAAAGTAAAAGTTAGAGCCGACAGACAGCAGTAAGGAAAGAGAGCTCGACATAACAATATACCTAATGGAAAGGAAGGGAAGGAGAAAAGGATGAGAGGCGTGAAGGAAAGGGAGGGATAGGAAGGGAGGGAGAAAAGGATGAGAGGCGTGAAGGAAAGGGAGGGATAGGAAGGGAGGGAGAAAAGGATGAGAGGTGTGAAGGAAAGGGAGGGAAAAGCAGGAGAATAACTGACGAATATTTTACCCTCTGCTGGCGAGGATGTTTTTTTTTTTTGTATTATTATTTCTACTGTTAAATATCTCTATCTGTCTCTTTCTGTTTGTCTGTCTGTCTCTGTCTGTCTGTCTGTCTGTCTCATAGCAAAGGCGCAAATGAAAGCCATACTTAACCCTTCCATTTTTTAGTCTACCCTAAGATAATGAACTGGACTAGGAAAAGAAAAAACTCTCTCTCTCTCTCTCTCTCTCTCTCTCTAGGTAACTGGAGTGAAGAGAATTGAAATACTGAAAGAGGTAAATGAGTTCTTTGATTAATACTCTTAGTCTGTGAGGGATATGAGAAAGAATGTTCCTATACTCTTTTCACCCTCACTTGGCCAAAAATTCCCATCTCCCTATACCGACTGCTGAATTGTAAGAACAGATTAATGCCAGGATATGGTGATAGTCACGAAGAAGTGCTTGAACAATAGGTATGGGTAAGGTCAGAGCAGAAAGTTTTACTCCGATTTAAAGCAAGCTTGGTGGAAGGATTGAGGGTCACGCAAAGGACAAAGTGATTCCATATTGAGAATTATTCAAAGATCTATGTCACCTGGCAAAAATTTAGCCCTATAAAGCAAACATTTTTTAGACCAAGTTTAGTGGAAGGGTTGAGGATCAGCCAAGGATGAAAGTATTACATTTTTTAACAATCGATCGGAGGTCAAGGTGATAGGGCAAGGTCAAATATAAGGCCCATAGAGTAACTAAGACGCAGGTGTCGCACTCGGAGCGTTCTTCATTTTTTATATCATTACCTATCTTTTTTATTACATTATATTATTTATGATAGTTACGAAACGAGCTTACGTAAGTGTATGAACGTTTAGTAGTGAAGGGATTATTGAAGCTGTATCTGACCCATAAATTTCGATATTATAGTATGTGCTTCAAAAAAAATCAATGGGAAACAGGAAGGAAATATATATAAATTGTATACTCGGACAGAAGGAGTTAATTCGCTTAGGTCTTTCTGTCACAATCACTCGAATATAGTAATCTCATGGTAGCTGGATTAGGATACAGGAGTTGCCCCGACCATGAATGGGCTAATAGTGACGGCATTATTACTTTCAGGCTCCCATGTTTCACTTTTGGCTAAACAAATTTTCAAGCGTGAGCTAGAACAGAATACTAGAGTTTTTCCGACAATGAAAGGGTTAATGGAGGTCTATATCTAACCCTTCCAGTTGAAAAAGCTGTCATTATTAGAGAAAATTTGACTGGAGGTGGAAAGAGTATGTTAAAAGCCCGTTCTCTGACTGCCCAACCTGCGTCTTGAAATCGTCAAAGTGGGCGGGTAGGTTAAAAATAGGCGTGGTGAGCGAGGGAGTGGGTGGGATGGGCTGGATTTTTGGTGGGTGGCAGGGCGGGGACAGGGACGTATACCCCGTGAATATGGGTTTTGTAGGAGTAGCCTCTTGAGTGCTTTGAAGGTTTATTAAAAAGAAAAAGTTCAAGAGTGTAAGTGTTGGAGGAGGGTAAAGAAATGGGCGTGGGGGACAAAGGAATGGGCGGGATGAGCTGGGGTTGTGATGGGTGGTGGGGAGGGGCAGTGTGAGTATGCTCTGTGAAAAATCGGTGCCGTAGGATTAACAGTTTGAGGGCAGTGGACGTTTACTTCGAAGGTTTCTTCAACAATAACAACGACGACGAAAACAAGAACATGGACAAAAAAAGAAGAGCAATAATAATAATAATAATAATAATAATAATAATAATAATAATAATAATAATAACAACAACAACAATAAGAGTAATAATAATAATAATAATAATAATAATAATAATAATAATAATAATAATAATAATAATAATAATAATCACCACAGCCACCACCACCAAGACCACCACCACAAGTGACAACAAAGGATGATAATTGCTTGTTTCTCTAATTAACCTGTCACCTTGTAATACAGGTAAAAAACTGCACTTTATGGTGAGAAAAAGGTGATTGCAAGGTGAGGAAGAGTGGCGGAGGGGCGGATGGAAGGGTGAGAGACAGGGTGATTGATGCAAGGGGAAGAGAGGAACAGGGAAGGATAAAAAATGTGATAAAAGAATGGTGATGAAGAGTCTGAGGGGAGGAGAGAGGTGACTGACTTCAACCATCAACCTTTATATCCTGCAATACATCCGATTAAAAACTTGTCCTGTATGTGTGGTTGAAATTTGGACGGAAACAACTCTGGGGAAGCGAGTTCCAGAGAGATGCAGTTCGGGGTATGAAAGAATTCTGATAGGCAGAAGTTCTGCAATATGGCTGAGTGACATTCCAATCATGAGCGCTACCAGATGCCTGTGTAGCACGAGGGAAGGCATGGAGAGGTGGCACCATGGACGCAACTTCGTCTGAGCATTTGCCAAAAAAATATCTGTAAAATAATGCAAGGGAGGCAACATTCCTTCTTACTTGCAAGGGAGGTAGTTTATTTGTAATGGTAGGGTTGTTAATAATTCTAACAGCTTTGTTCTGAATATTGTCTAGTTGTTTTAATGCAACCTCTCCACATCCATTCCACAAGGGTGAGCAATATTCAAGCTGAGAGCGCACATGACTCAAATTATAGCCAACTGCTCATCAGGGAAGAAGTTACGGACTTTGTACAATAATTCAAGTTTCTTTGAGGCGGTTTTAGCAAGCGATCTGACATGAGCGGTCCAGCTGCGGGCCTTGTTAAGTGAGACGCCAAGAATTTCAATATTTTTGGAGATGGGAATATTAGTAGCACTGAAGGTAATGTACGAATCTGGCAATATCTGTATATTAGTAAATTGTATATATTTAGGGACATGCACTATCCACTCACTGTTTGTAGTGATAATCTCAGGTGACTCCACGCTGAGTGACAAGCCAAATGTTTCGTATAACCCAGGAAACCATTACTACATCGAGTGGTAACTGTATAAGGAAACGGACTCCTGGTAGCTTAGTAGGTTAAGGCGCTTCAACCAGGACTGATAAAAAAGGATCTATCCGAGGAAGGGTTGGGATTATTTTGTTAGTCTAATGCCCCTGAGCGAGAGAGACAGAGCACCCTTGCCTTAAATATGGCACTGAGTAACTTAGTCTTGGGTCACAGCACTCATGATGGGGCAAAAAATATAACAGATAGATAATATGTTACTGAGACATAAACAGAAAGATGTAATAAGGTTCAAAGTGTTTAGAGCCAATACCTGCATATCACTGTTTATAGCGCTCTACTTAGTGTTTTTCGTGTCTTGCCAAGTAGTGGTGGTTTAGTATCATAGATGTTCCAGTGTATCTCCTTGCTTTATTATAGTTCCTCCTGCCTGGGGTTCAGTGACATCGTTCAGCTGAATGCTGGGGCTTCTACTGGATGGTAAATAAAAATATAAATGACACTGAGCAAGATGTCTATGTATTAGTATTTGGAACTGATTTGATTTCGCTTTTAGTTAGAATTTCTTTTTATCAAATTAGTGACGGTCAGTATTTTTCTTACAACACGGATATTTTTATGCTTCTTATCCGATGGACTGATAATATTTTAACATTCACATGATTATACTCTTCAAATGTGTCTTTTTTGGTGAGATTTATGAACTAGATGTACATAATACGTGTTTAAGTAGGTCAACTCTGGAACTGTCTCCGTCTGTCCGTATTTCCTACTTCCTCTGATCTCCAGTCTTTCAAATGCAGTGTGTCCAGGCATCTCGTAATGAACGGACCTTGAATTTGGTGCTCTTTTGTATTGTTTTTGCTTTTTCTTGGTAGGAACGGTTTGCGGGTTCCTGGCCTTTGGTTTCTTCTTCCTTGCATAAAAAAAAAAAAAGTTCATCTTTTACCTGCGCACACCTGACTGCCAATACAATCAAACTAAAATAGTTAGATTTCTATCTATCTATCTATTGCCAGACGCCTCAATCCCGTTTGGGGTGGCCACAAACAAATCGCCTCCAAGTCGCCCTGTCCCCTGCCATTTCACTGCCCTGCTCCCAACTCACACCCCCCTCTCTCATATACCTCTCCACCCCATCCCTCCATCTCATCCTCGGCCTCCCCCTCCCTCTTCCCCCCTCCACCTCACTCACATACACTCTCTTCGTCAGTCTTTCGCCCTCCATCCTCTCCACATGGCCAAACCACCTCAGTGTGTTCCTCATAACGCTTCCTATCACATCCACATCCACACCACAACGCTCCTTTATATCCTCATTCGTCAGCCTGTCTCTCCACGTGACTCCACAGGCTCCTCTTAAATAACTCATTTCCACTGCTCTCACTCTTGACTTGTGTCCTTCCAACAATGTCCAAGCTTCACTTCCGTACGTTAGAGTTGGTATCACAATACTGTCATGTAGTAACTTTTTCACTTCCATGCTCACTTCCCTGTTTCTATCACTGCTTTCAAGGAACCAGCAACCTTTCTTCCCTGCTGTACCCTTTCAAGCACTTCACACTCCAAACCTCCATCCTTACTCATCACACTACCCAAATACTTAAACGTACTCACATTTTCCAATTCCTCACCATCTAACCTTGCTGTACATTCACTAACTTCACCTCTCTCAAAGACCATCACTTTACTCTTCCCTACATTCACCTTTAGGTTCCGTTTCTTACACACTCTCTCAAACTCATCCACCAAGCCTTGCAGCTCCCCTTCGTCTTCACTCAACAACACAGTATCATCTGCAAACAACAGTACAGGGAGTTTCCAAACACTATCCTCTCTCACCAGGGCCACTCCAACATCCACTACCCTACCTTGTACCTCTTTATTACCCCATCCATGTACAGATTGAACAACCATGGAGACATGACACATCCTTGTTTCAAACCAACTTTCAAAGAGAAAAATTCACTTAGTTCACCATCCACACGCACTGCAGCCTTCGCACCATCGTACATACTCTTCACAGCATTCAACAACTTCCCATCTACTCCATATATTCTTAACACTTTCCACAATCCTTGTCTATCCACCCTGTCATATGCTTTCTCCAAATCCATGAAAGCCGCATACAATTTCTTTCCCTTCTCTAGAAACTTTTCCACTAAAGATCTAAGAATGAATATCTGATCTACACAACCTCTTCCCTTCCTAAAGCCTCCCTGTTCTTCTCCAACTAATTTCTCTGTTCTTTCTCTAACTCTGTCTATAAGTATCCTACCATACACTTTTCCTATTATACTAAGAAGACAAATGCCCCTATGATTACCACACACTTCTTTTTCCCCTTTTCCTTTGTACAAGGGAATAATTATACCTGACTTCCAATCCTCCGGGACTCTACCTTCCTCCCAGGCCAATCTGCACATCTTCCACATCCATTCTACTACTATCTCTCCCCCATGCTTCAGCATTTCACCACACACTCCATCAATTCCTGGGGCTTTCCCCGATTTAACTTTCTTCATTGCTTCCACAACTTCTATCCTACTGATTTCTTCCTGTCTTCTCACCTCCCTCCTTCTCCCAGCCATTCCCCAGCCACTTATACTTGCATTACTTCCATCCTCTACGTTAGATTTAAGGCTGTTTTATATGATTAATGACTAGAGATTGTGGCTTCAATGATCTGTTCTTTGCAATCTCTACTGTAAACTCTAATTAATAGCTGAAATGAATATAATGGTTAAGATAACTGACACTGAGGATACAGCAGGCCATTACCTGTAACAATAAGAATTCCAGTCTCTTAGGACTCACTCTCAGCTGAATAAAATCAAGTGGAATTAGCTAGAATAGAATACTAAGGATGTTCGGACCATGACAGAATTATCTCTAGGCCTTTCATCTTAACATGGCCCAGATATTTGTCCTTTTGCTGCTTATTTCACGTAGCTCAGTGGCTGAAAAAGATGATGCTATGGCTCTACATCCTTTCCACAGCAATTCTTCGTGACTAGCACCACATTGTAGTGTTAATTTATTGTTACAGCTCTACAATTTAGGTGGATGGTTGGTAAAATTAGGCCACGTTTAGGAACAAAGAGTAGAGCAACATCTCAAACATCTATCAGACATCACCACAAGTCTTCATGGCGCCTCGATTAGTGACGAAGTGGGGGAAGGGATGCATGAATAACAAAGTCCTGTTATCAAGGGAGATCACCAGTTTAGATTTTAGCACTCATGACTCGACTGTCACACTGCAATATTGGAGAACCTGTGCCTGTAAGAATTCATTTATTTCCAGAGCTGCTTCTCTTCAGAATTCGCATCCCCAGATTAGCCTCTCCCTAAACTTTAACCTGCAGCAGTTCAAGTCCAACTATTGCATTTTTTAAAAAATGAACAGAGGACATCTGTAATCTAGCGTTTGGATTTTTTTTTTTTTGTATTAAGCTTCTCCTTCCCGTGTTCATCTTTTGTTAAAACAAGAGTAGAATTGCTCTGGGGCCTACGGCGAGGATCTTGTTTCAAACAGTCTGCTGTAAAAAGTAACTAGCCTTAGCAGAGAGATCCACTGTGGTGTCAACTGACAGCATAATTTGATTCTCCATGTCAAATAACCTCACATGGGACCTCCTTTCTGTCTCAATGGGCTTAAATTAAGCACTTTTACTAAATTTGTCCCTAGATGGCGCCACCTCAGGTATCAGCTGATGGCAGATTTGGATTCTCCATGTCAAATTACCTAATATGGTACCACTTTTATGTCTCCGAAGGCCTCCTTTTAACAAAACAGCCAGAAGCAGCAGCAGCAGCAGCAGCAGCAACAGTAGAAGAAGAACGCTGGCCACTCAATGAAGCAGCAGCAGCAGCAGCAGCAGTAGAGGAAGAAGAAGAAGAACGCTGGGAAATCAATGACCTGCTTGCTATCGCCGCAGGTAAAAATTACTACCACAGCAAACCCCTGTATGTACTCATCCATGTTACATAGGTAGTCAACTCTGCAACCATCTTCTCGATTCTGTCCTTCCCACTGCCTACGACTCATTCTCAGCTGAATAAAATCGTCTGGCGTTGGCTGGAGTAGAATACTAAACTCGTTCCGACTGTGACAGGGTTAATAGTATCAGTATTAACACTCTCGGGCTCTTATGATTTCCTCCTAGCAATAATCGTCTGGAGTTAGCCGGAATAAAATGCTAGAATTATCCCTACTAAGTGAGGGTTATTTCCCTTCATAAACAACCGCTTAGGAACGTATTTCCGTGGGTTAAGGAAGCTCCCCAGCACCTCTTCCTTAGCGATTTATTTCTGAATGCAGCTAGTTAATATTAATTTCCGTGTTTATTTATGCTGAGTATGGTGGTATATGAGTAATTTAATTGCCACGGATAAGGGTAGTAAGGAGTAACAAGCAAAATAAATCGCTTGGGAAGAGGCGTTAGGGAGCTACCACACGTAGTACCTATCACCCTATGGAATTTCCCAGATTTGCAGCCATACCTTGAACTGCTCAATTTCAGTCTGTCACCTGGATGGATGGGCAGGATATTTTGAACAAAGAGACTATTTTTCAAGTTTCACTCCCCCCCCCAAAAAAAAAGAAAAAAAAAAATCATAGTGCTTTGAAATAACCCCTGCCCATCAGTTTCGCGACTGACATTATTCATATATTGACAAAGTATTTTTTTTTTTTTTACCCGTATAGGCAGAAGATGGATTTTCGAATTTATTTTTTTCTGACCTCGAAAATGTTAGTCTGCGCTGGGAGGTCTTGTGAAGTGATGGACTTACTAAGGCTATATTATACTTCTGTTTGGGTGTTAGTTTGTGAGCTGGATATAATATGGTGTATCTGTCTATGTCTATCTATCTATCGATCTGTCTATCTGTCTGACTGTCTGTTTATCTGCCTGCTTACCTATCTCTATCTATCTGTCTGTCTGTCTGTCTGTCTATCTATAAATCTATCTGTCTGTCTGCCTGTCTATCTATCTATCTATCTATCTGTCTGTCTGTCTGTCTATCTATATCTATCTATGTCAGCTTATCTATCTATCTATCTATCTGTCCATCTGTTTATCTACTTGTCTATCAGTCTATATCTATCACTCCATCTCTTCTCTACAGTCATTATTTGCCCCTTCAGGAGCGTAGGAACCTGGGGCTAGACTTATCACTTTGGACATTTGGGAGGAGAGTCACCGATCGTTCCCCCGTTGAGACACATCCACTTAGGGCGCCTCAACCCACCAGACTACCAGGCGTCCATTTCGCTATATGGTTACCACCCAGCGTAGTAAAGGCCTGGGTTGCAGTAAAATATTTGGCGTGTCATTCAGTGCAGAGTCACCTGGAAGCAACACAACAATGGATAAAATATAAAAAAAGGTAACTGTAAAGGAAGGAATTAGATGGATTCATGGCCTGCCTTGTATAATGTAAATGTCTTTATGGGAAATAGCGATCGTCTAGAATTTACGTGATTTTGATAAGGCCGTTTTTGTTCTGCAAGATGCCTGATAATACCCCTCTATATTTCTCGAATATCTATCTATCTATCTATCTGTCTGTCTTGATGTCTTGTATATCTATCTATCTGTATCTATAACTACATCTGTCTGTCTATCTGTCTGTCTATCTATCTATCTATCTATGCTTCATGTTTGTGCAATCGGAGATGTATAATATTACTACTTTCCATATACAATACAGACTGAGCCGTGAACACTCCTCCAGTACACACTTGGAGGTACGTTATGTGTCGCAGGGAGGGCTCAGTCTGCTGGTGTGGGCGTAGGTGTGACAGTGGGAGTAGGAAATGAATAAAATGATCCAGTGACGACACCGAGCCGTCCCCTAAACACAACAGGATTATTAGGAGGAGGAGAAGGGCAGTGCAATGTGTGGACGACCCTATATAAGCCCTCCAGGGTGAGTAATATGCTATTCCTAATATTTCCAGTTTTCAGATATAATATTTCACGAAAGTATAAATTCACGAAAACCAATATTCAAACCAAACCTCTCTCTCTCTCTCTCTCTCTCTCTCTCTCTCTCTCTCTCTCTCTCCGTTTACTTTCCTCCGTCCTCTTTTTGCATCTAACTTTTGCATTTTTCTCTGCTCGGTCCTCCACTAATTCTCCATTCTCTCTCTCTCTCTCTCTCTCTCTCTCTCTCTCTCTCTCTCTCTCCCTCTCTCTTTCTCCAATCAAAAATCTAGCTTTTGCCAAACTAATATGCGTAAGTGAGGTCAACGTGCTAAATGGACAACTGGCATTGACTTAAGAAATGGAGAGAGAGAGAGAGAGAGAGAGAGAGAGAGAGAGAGAGAGAGAGAGAGAGAGAGAGAGAGAGTCGGAATAAACCAACAGACAGAAGTTGTATGTGATAATCAGTCCAGTACATGTCAGCCTATGCACTTGTATTGACACTCTCAGGCTCTCACTCTCAGCTGAATAAAATCGTCTGGCGTTAGCTGAAACAGAACGACAATTGAGTCTTAGTAAAAAAGAAAAAAATATTCTATCTTGATTCATGTACAGTTGGCCACACGCGAACCTGGGACAGCGTTTGTGGGAAGCGCAGGACTAGCTACAATCTCCGGCGGTCATGCATCACGGTTCATTGGTCATTGCAACTAATACTTAACACCAACAAACATGTGATTTTGTCAGGGTTGTTAAGTGTACCAAATCCTACACCTCCGCTATACACTGATGCTGTACCAGGTGTATATCTTGCCAACTGTACATATACAGAATAACGTGAGAGTTTAGGCTAATAATTACAGACGTGAATGACAAGGAAAACACCCAACCAATATTCCTTTACCCACCCAACCGTCGATTTGCAGGCCCAGGTCCCTATTTCAGTTTAGGGTGAGAATGGAATTAGAAGAGATCCACTGGTCAAAGATGCGTGGTCAACTCTGGGATTGATTTCAGGATCTCTTGGGTGTAGGCCGAATACGCTAACGACTACAACACCTCCAGCCATATATTAATCCGGACATTAAAACACCTTCAAACACTCAGACAATAAAACACAACTGGACAATAAAACACCTCCATACAACTGGACAATAAAACACCTCCATACAACAGGACAATAAAACACCCTCATACAACAGGACAATAAAACACCTTCATACAGTAGGACAATAAAACACTTTCATATAATCGGACAATAGAACACCTTCATACAATAGGACAATAAAACACCTTCATACAATAGGACAATAAAACACCTTCATACAATAAGACAATAAAACACCTGCATACAATAGGATACTAAAACACCTTCATACAATAGGACAATACAACACCTTCAACCAGACAATAAAACACAATCGGGCAATAAAACACACACACACACACACACACACACACACACACACACACACACACACACACACACACACACACACACCTTCAAGCACTCACCCAGCAGCGGTGGCTCGGTCGGTGGGGTACCCGTCTCGCTTTAAGTGCGTCCAGAGTCCTGGGTTCGAACCGAGGCGTGGCAGAGAGTTGGCCTACAGTCCTAACGGACCCGGGTTCAAATCCCGCTGGGGGCAGGGAACAGTTTAGGATTTGAATTCAGGAAAATCAGACTTTACTCATTTACCAGAAGACCCGCCGACATGTCGTAAAAATACCCCCGCTAATACCAATACACCAGTCCTGTATGAGACAGCCCTAGTATGTATTCAGTATGGACGGTGGGTGTTAGCGCCGAAGTGGTGACATGTAGAGGTGTACGGTACGTGGGAGGACTACTGGGCCTTGAAAGCAGGCTGTGAAACCTATGCACCGAGTCGGTCACATAAAAAAAAAAAAAATACATCTTAACCCCTTCAATCTTGCTACTTATTTTTATATCCTATTTTTGCTGGCCCGGATTATTATATCTGGAAAGCAAGTTAGGAGAAACACATTGAGGTGGTTTGGCCATGTGGAGAGGATGGAGAGTGAGAGACTGACGGGGAGAGTGTATGTGAGTGAGGTGGAGCGAGAGAGAGGGAGGGGGAGGCCAAGGATGAGATGAAGGGATGAAGTGGAGAGGTATATGAGAGAGGTGGGTGTGAGCTGGAAGCAGGGCAGTGAAATGGCGGGGGACAGGGCGACATGGAGGCGATTTGTTTGTGGCCACCCCTAGCGGGATTAAGGCGTCTGGCAATAGATAGAAGTTATAAACGAAATTCAATTAAATAAACTGTTGCCCCGTTTAACCTGGTACCTTCACTTTCTCTCAAACAGCCAATAATTTCTCTAACCATCTGAATTATGCAAACTTTCCCCGTGTCCCAGACGTCTGCAAGTACATCAGACACAGCTCTCTGTATAAGCCTCCACCTGAACTCGATTGAGGTTAACCCATAAGCTGGTGACCTTTTCTGTAATTTTATCATGGTACTTTTCAGACTATTTCTTTTTGTAACTACATTTCAGACTTTAATTTTTAACCTTTTCTGTATTATTATCATGGTACTTTTCAAACTATTTTTTTTTTCTAACTGGATTCCAGACTTTCATTTTTCTTTTCTTGCATGCGAAACTTACCTCATTCTGAAGGGCATAAAAAGAGGTTCATCTATTTTACTGTTTCGACTTTTCAGACTTTTTTTTTAAAACCCGTGAGACTTCTCTTTTACTGAAGGCGATAACGATAGCTTCAATTTCTTCTGCCTAGATTTCAGACTTGTTAGACTTGTAAAATTCCTCTCGTACTGATGCTGACAACGAAAACTTTGAATTATTTTTGCCACATTTCTAATTATTTGTATTCAGCTTCCGAAACTTCTCTCATTCTGAAGGTGATAACGAATGAGATATCCAATTTATTCTGGCTACATTTCACATGATTTTCTTAACCTGCGAAACTTCTGTCATTATGAAGGTGATAACGATGGTGATAACGAAGGACATAGCTAACTCCTACGTTTCAGTAAAATTTCCCAGACTTAGATAAGTTGTCTGTATATAGCATGATCATTAATACGTATTCGTAGTAAAGGAGGGAAGGAAGGGAGAGACGGAGAGAAGCTAAGAAGAAATTAATAAGGAAGGAAAGGAAGGAGGGGACGAGAGGAAGGAAGGGGGAAGGGAGGGGAGAAAAACACTACGCTACTTGATGCATTTCAGTCCCATATCACTTAACTTCTACGGTAAATAACGAAACAGTGAACAATGACTTCGGAAACCAAGTGATGCTATCGCCGGAGCCCAACAAACTTTTCAGAATGTTATTTAAGAGTTTCATAAGTGTTCGACCGAAAAAGTGGGAAGGTATTTATGTCCACGACTGTGCATGAATGAAAGTAGTAGTAGTAGTAGTAGTAGTAGTAATAGCAGTAGTAGTAGTAGTAGTAGTAGTAGTAGTAGTAGTAGCAGTAGGCTCATCTGAATGCAAACCCAGTGGACTGCAGCCTAAAACTTCCTCTCTCCTGCAGCCCACCAGCGTCCTTTCGGGGGGATAGGAAGAGAGTTGAGGGACGTGTGCATAACCGGGCAGCTCCACCGTCCAGTTACATCAGTGCCACCACACGAAGGCTCCCTCTCCAGTACCTGTGTATGGGAAACAGTATAGGCTAATAATTTTTGCTATTTACTCCTTCAATAATCCTCCCTCTACACCATCCCAATTTTAGAGTAGGCAAATTTTTCAGTGTTTTCTCTGCCTAGATCTTACCTGCTCTCTCTCTCTCTCTCTCTCTCTTTCTCTCTCTCTCTCTCTCTCTCTCTCTCTCATAATTTCATAAAGCTGACAGCAAAAAAAATGAAAACAGTAACGATATATTGAAAGAAAACACAAGGCTAAATATAGAGAACGAATTTGACTGGTGAAGTGTGAGAATAGTTTGGTATTTACAGGAGAGAGAGAGAGAGAGAGAGAGAGAGAGAGAGAGAGAGAGAGGCTATTCTGGTTGCGTGTTTGTGTGTTTCTGTGTGTGTGTGTGTGTGTGTGTGTGTGTGTGTGTGTGTGTGTGTGTGTGTGTGTGTGTGTGTGTGTGTGTGTGTGTGTTTGTGTGTGTGAGAGAGAGAGAGAGAGAGAGAGAGAGAGAGAGAGAGAGAGAGAGAGAGAGAGAGAGAGAGAGAGAGAGAGAGGCGAGGGACGAGAGACGCGAGACGAGAAACGAGAGGCAAGAGGCGAGAAAAGAGAGGAGGAGGCCCAGTAAATTTCCTAATACCACTCTCCCTCGCTAGGTAATCCTGACCCATGAGTTACCTTGAAAAACCAGGTAGAAAACTTAACGACCTAGGAAACATAAAGCTAAGAGGAGAATGTATCGCTTCCGTCCCCAGCTCACATTCCACGTCTGAGTGAACCCAAGGGGGGAAGTGAACCCCGTAGGAGAGGTTCACCCAGGCTTCAAAATTTAGTTGGGTATATTCTGTGGCTGGACATGGATTGGGGAAGGAACGGAGGGTGTGGAAGGAAGGAAGGAAGGAAGGAAGGAAGGAAGGGGTTGAAGGAAGGAAGGGCCTGAAGGAAGGAAGGACTTGAATGAAGGAAGGGCTTGAAGGAAGGAGGGGCTTGAAGGAAGGAAGGGGTTGAAGGAAGGAAGGAAGGACTTGAAGGAAGGAAGGGGTTGAAGGAAGGAAGGACGGGGTTTGGGGAAGGAAGGACTTGAAGGAAGGAAGGGGTTGAAGGAAGGAAGGGGTTTGGGGAAGGAAGGACTTGAAGGAAGGAAGGGGTTGAAGGAAGGAAGGGGTTTGGGGAAGGAAGGACTTGAAGGAAGGAAGGGGTTGAAGTAAGGAAGGGGTTGAAGGAAGGAAGGGCTTGAAGGAATGTATTGGTGTGGGTGTATAGCGGTGAAAAGAAATACATTGGTGCGTATGTGTATGGGCCTACAGTAGAGTAGGCTTGGGTTACCTGCAGAAAAAATACGTATTAGAGTATTAGAGTTGATTTCCGTCGGCTGTATTTGTAAACATATTCTTTTTGTTGCATGCATATATGCTGTGTTATGTATCAGGAGACGCTGACCACCATCCACTCATTCAATATAGTTAAAGACAAAGCAGAAGGAGCTCTCTGATACTGCGGCATCCTCAACGGATCTATGGGCTAAAAAGCTGACTTTGACCTGTGACCTGTGACCTTAGGCAGATTCCTCTCAAAATCTAATTCCTTCATTCTTGCCTGACCCTTAACCCTTCCACAAGTTTTGGTTTAAATAAGATCAGAACTGTTTCAGTTTGTTGGCTAGTGACGAAGAAATTTGACCTTTCCCAGTGGCCTTGATTTTTTGAGTGATTTTTCTCAAAATCTTATTTCTATTTACTTGTTCTAATCTGAATCCTTGTATAAAGTTTAGTCTACACCTGATTGAACTGACCTCGCCGTGGGGCCTGTGACCTTTCTCTCTCTCTCTCTCTCTCTCTCTCTCTCTCTCTCAAGAACAACAGGTCACACTCGTGGGTGACCCTCAGATCATTCACCAAGTTTCATCCAAATCAGGTCAAGATTGTTTTTTTCGTCCATCCACAGACACATGAGTCGGCCTCCCACCTTGACCTTTCGTTGGTGGTTCTCAAAAGTGAGTCCCTTTGTTCTTGCATGACCCCTAACCCTTTCTCAAAGTTCCATGTATATCGGTTAAAAATTGTTTGGGGTGACCTGGAAGTATTGTTAAAAAAAAAAAAAAAGAGAAAAAAAAAGATCTACCCCCTGGCAGACTCTCAATCTCCCACCAAGTTTGGCTGGAATCGAAGGAAAACTGCGCGTTATTTTCTTAAGCACTCACACGGATCGAACTCTGACTTTGCCCTGTGACCTTGGCCCTTATTAATTTTCTAAAGTTTGGTCGCACGTGGATAAAACAACGTAAGATAATTTTACTAGCTGAACGTTTGACCTGGCATTTTGACTTTGATCTTTGACCTATTGTCCTAAAGACCAATTTGCCGTTCCATCTTTCTACTAGGTTTGGCTAAAATTGGTTTACAACTGAGTTACGTTCTCTCTCTCTCTCTCTCTCTCTCTCTCTCTCACACACACACACACACACACACACACACACACACACACAGCTTGGTGGTGTAGGTGGTAAGTGGCCTGTTAGGGTTACTGTGGAGTCTAAGGGAGGAAGGGTTGGAGTAATGGGTACACTGCTTACATAACGCTACCCAAGGGCAAGTGAGTCAGCCTTGCGTTAATGGCCTTAAAATCAATCCCAGGGTCCCTACGGCCTTGTGTTCTGGGATAGTAAAGGACTGGATGATGGATAGTGTACAGTCGTCATCAAAAGTCCTGTCGCCTGTCCTCTTTTTCTCTCCATAAACTCTGAAAACCACTGTGGTGAACCCGCAACAACTGACAGTGATGAACTTAACTACAGATCAATGTCATCAGTGTCCTTGAATGAAGAGACGAATAAATGAATGAGTATACTGTACTGATGAATGAAGAGAAGTTATTAGTGAATGAGTGTACTGTACTAACGAATGAGGAGTAGAATTAGTGAATGAATGTACAGTGCTGATGGATGTACAAATGAATTAGTGAATGAGTGTACTGTACTATGAGTGATGAGACAAATTAGTGAATGAGTGTACTGTACCAAAGAATGTACACATATATTAGTGAATGAGTGTACTGCACTGATGAATGAGGAGACGATTAAATGAATAACTGTACTGTAGGCAACTGATGAATGAAGAGGCTTGAATAAGTGAATGAAATGAGTCCCTTTAATACCATGACGTGTATTCCATTCATTCTCACTAACACCAGACCAGTAAACTTAACCTTGGAATTACCTTTTTAAACGAGAGAGGTCACTGGTATATCTAACCTTCATTAATCATTGTCAGTGAGAGACATTTTTGAGAAAAGGAAAATCGTAAGAAGGTTTCAAGAACTAAAAAAAAAAGACGTCTTCAAGTAATATATCGGATTCTGTATTTATCTGTTAATCTAACCACTCGTATCTGTCTATCAATACCTACCTGTCCATATCATCTATCTGTATCTACCTACTGTTATGTCTATCTATCTATTTATTTATCTCTGTATCTATCTACCCATATATATCTCCTATCAGAGACAACGAGGGAGAGAGGAAGGGGGACATACTGAACTTAACACCATCCCCCAGGCCACTTTGTATGCGGGCGTCTCCACACACACACCCACTTCACCCTGGGGCAAAGGGGTGGGGGGGGGCAGGGGTAAGGATGGTGGTGGCTGGATGAGGGGGATGGTGGAAGGGGAGAAGATGGTGGCAGGGGTGAGGGGGATGGTGGAAAGGGAGAAGATGGTGGCAGGGGTGAGGGGGATAGCGGCAGGGGTGAGGGGGATGGTGGCAGGGGTGAGGGGGATGGTGGCAGGGGTGAGGGGGATGGTGGCAGGGATGGGGGGATGATGGCAGGGGTGAGAGGATGATGGCAGGGGTGAGGGAGATGGTGGCAGGGGTGAGGGGATGATGGCAGGGGTGAGCGGTGGTGGTGGCAGGGGTGAGGGGGACAGCGGCAGAGGTGAAGGGGATAGCGGCAGGGGTGAGCGGTGGTGGTGGCAGGGGTGAGGGGGATAGCGGCAGGGGTGAGGGGGATAGCGGCAGGGGTGAGGGGTGGTGGTGGCAGAGGTGCAAAGGAATACAAAGGAGTATAAAGGAAAGCAAATACAACAGACTTGTTGGTCCTTTCATGGCTGTTTGGTGTAGGGAAGGTTGTAACTAAAAAAACTCTTCTATCAGAGAAGGACAAAGTTAGAAGCAGGAAGGCTCCTCCCCCCACCCACCAAACCCTCCAGCCGATGCTGGCAGGAAATAGTAAGAAGGACCACTGTGCGGCATAGAAAAACTGTCATGGAAATTTCATAGGAATGAGGGAAAGGAAATCCTATTCTAAACTATCTACCTGAGAAGGAAAGTAACTTTAAGTCTGCATTATTTATCAGTGTTGTTCTGTGGGTTCCGTCATCCAGGCTCTGAAAAAAAAATATATATATAATACAGAAGTGTATTATCCAGGAGTAAACATATTAAGGTGGGGGTTACATGACAGATACTTGTCCATACGACCTTTAAATGTTAGTACTGTGTCAAAGTTTACTACACTGGAAGACAATTTGTTTCATATATTTAGGCTACTACTCTGTTGAAGACGAAATGCTTAGCTTCATGCCACTGGAACCGTTTGCTAATTATTTTATGTCCGTTGCCTCTACTATAATTCGAGCGATCAACTTATCATGCCCTTTGAATATTTTAAATACTTCAATTAAATCTCCTCATAGCCTGCAGTTAGTTAGGGTAAAGAGATTCAGGGCTTCTAAATGCTCCTTGTATGGTTTATTTTTCAATCTAGGTATCATTCTGGTCAGCCTTCGTTGTACTCTCTCAGGTTGCACAATATCTCTTGTAATAAGGCGATCGGATCTGGGGACAGTACTCTAAGTGTAGACGTTCTATGATATTATGTTATTATCTAATATATATTTGAATGCTCTCCCAATGAATCCGATTAGTTTGTCGACTTTCTTAACAGCCTCTGTACACTGTCTGCTTGGTTTAAGATCATTTGTTATAATAATTCCTAAGTCTTTTTCATGACTGACATTACCAAGTTGAGTATTGGTCATGGTGTAACTGGCTTTTTCAGTTATATTTTCAATGTTTAGCTCTTTGCATTTACAAATATTAAAATCCATCTGCCAGGTTTGGGCCCAATTAAACAGTCGACTGAGGACACTCTGTATTGCCTGTCTCTGTAAAGACGTGTCTACTCTGTTTTCAATTCCAGTATCGTCAGCAAATTTGGATATTTTACAAATTAAACTATCATCTTTGTCATTTATGTGTATTAAAAGCTGAATAGGAGCCAATACTAAGCCCTGTGGCACATCACTAATAACAACTATCCAGTCTGATTCTTCTGATTTTTTACCATTTAGTATGACCCTCTTTTACGTTCTGTAAGCCAGTTTTCGATCCACCCTTGCCTTTGAACCCATGTGCATTCAGTTTCTGAAGTAGTTTTTTATGGGGAACTTTATCAAATGCTTTTTGAAAATCGAGATATACAATGTCAACAATTCTGATCTTATCATATATATTAAATATATTATAGAAGAAATCCAAGAGATTCGTAAGGCAAGAGAGATTATTCCGAACACTATGCTGTGAATCTTTTACGTGACTATTTTTAAGTGCTTAACACACTTATCTCTGAGAATATTTTCCAACAACCTGCACACCACTGAAGTTAAACTTACTGGTCGATAATTTTCTGGTTGAGATTTGTTGCCTTTTTTGAGTAACGGGGTTACATTTGCTAGTTTCCATTCATGAGACTCCGAACTGTTTCTTGGTGCATTATTGAATGGCTCAGCTAATGGCTCAGATATTTCATTCATCGTTTCCTTTGGAGTGCGTGGAGATATTCTATGTGGCCCAGGTGTTTTAGTCACTTTAAGTTTACTAATGATGGGTCGTACATCATTCTCACAAACAGTAATGTTGCTAATTATGTTACCCTTTTCTTAGGTAACAGGAAAATCTGCTGGAATGGAGTTTGTAAATACAGATGCAAAGAAAGTGTCGAGAATTTTAGCCATCTCTATTGGTATGCTTTCCATTATCTATGACTAGTGGGCCAGATGTTGGTAATACTATATTCTTGTTTCCAAGATCGCCGAAAAATTCTTTTTGGGTTTGATTTACTGTTACACGCAATGTGAGTTTCAAAGTGTTTTCTTACTTTGTTTTACTTTTTTTTTTTTTTTTGACAAAGAGCATCATATTATTTTTATCACTTTGATTCCTTGTGATTATATAATTTTTGTCTGCATTTTTTTTCTTTTAGCAGACAGGCAACACTTAATTCCATATTCTGCCATTTGCATTTATTATTTTTAGCAGGCCATTTGTTTCGCATTGGAATACATAATGTTACTGCATTACTGATAACGTATGTGAATAATCCATGCTTCATTAACATCTACCATTTGAACAGTGGGATTCCAGTCACTAGAACCAATTATTTCCTTTAATTTTTGAAAATCCACTCTCTTGTAGTCGGGCACATTCTCATAACTAGCCCTGACATTGTCGTTTCTGAAACTGTTGTTGAATGTGACAGCCGATGGTCGCTGGTACTAAACTCCTCCCCTGCCATAACATTATTTATCATGTTTTTCAATGTGGCCAAAACCAGATCTAATATGCCACCTCCTCGTGTTGGACAGTCTACAAACTGATGCAATGAACTTTCTTGCAAGTTAGTGTACAGGTCCAATCCTGTGTGTGACAATAGGGTCTGTCCTCATTTGGTAACCTGGTAAATTAAAATCACCAAAGATTACAGTATTACTGGTGCTACATTTATCAGCAATTTGTTTGTAAATTTCACTATCTGTGTTATTGGACTGTGCTGACAGGGACGGTGGCAGGGGTATGGGGGATGGCGGCAGAGGTGAGGGGGATGGTGGCAGGGGTAAGGGGATGGTGGCAGAGGTGAGGCAAAGGGCCCTCCTCTCGCCGCATTAGTAGGACCCATAGCATCTTATTCTGACCGTTTTATTTGTGCATATCCCCATTTCGAATTAGTGGTCTTCGTACAGTTAACTGTAAAAGAACAGCCAGAATGTAATTATGAACTGCCAGCTGGTCTCAAAGAGATATACTGAGTTAGGCTGTTTAACTCAGTCTGATCCAGGGTTGTTCCTTCAGCCGGATAATGTTGTGTACAATCAGAGTCAAAAGTCGTGTCATGAAATTTGGTTAAAACATCTGCTGAAAGGCTCAAGTTCTGGTGCGTTCTGCTTTGCGTCATACGGACTGCTGGTAGCATTGACATGAGTTGCCATGTGCTCCAGGTGACGAGCCTTTGGATGAGAGCGTATTTTTCATAACGAAGCGAAATATATATACTTGTACAGGCTATAGTGTTTTCCTACTGCTAAGTTTACACACACACACACACACACACACACACACACACACACACACATATAAATATATATATATATATATATATATATATATATATATATATATATATATATATATATATATATATATAATCAGCCGTGGCTCAGTGGGTTAGTGCGCTCAGCTCTGACCGAAGGGTCGGAGGATCGAATCCACCTAAGGGTCATTGATAGACATCAGGAAGGGCATCCGGTCATAAAATGCTACACGCTCCAGTCCAAAAGTCCTCTAACCAGGGGCAACGCCTTAGCCCTTCAGGGATACCAGCCGTCAAACCAAATTATATATATATATATATGAACAGTTTCTCATATGTTTTCTTTTTTAATCCCATGTTAGGAACATTGTAGTTTTTCAAGACATGATCGGCTTTTGGTTATACTCCTTTATTAATTTAACGTCTGCTTAGCTCAAGCTGGTTAATATAAGTTGTGATTGTTATTATCTGTCATCAAACACCGTTGTTACATAATGGGGATAGAGTTGGTATATAATGATAATCGAATGTTTTGTTATAAGTGCTGAATGAATCCCACAGGCTGGAGTTCCCACACACAACCCAGAAGACCAAAGTCTATACACAACTATTCGTGTGCTTCATTCTAGGTTCAGTTCACCCGTTACGGAATAAGCAGTGCTTACAGGTGCAATCTTCCATCGCTGTGATTATTTCCTGATCTGTGTTGCTGTGGTAACACTAGGACGACCTGAACGATGACCGTTGTCCGTTGTGCCTTCTTCCCGAAAGCACCTAATCCATCTTTCTATAATTCTGCCAACACCGAATGTTTGAACTATCTATTAAGGATTCTTTCCTCTTAAATAAAGGTATATCACGTCCTCTCACACCTTCCCAGTAGTTGGTCGCATGCTGTTTTGCCTTCTCCATATCAAAGTATATACTAGGTCTGCCCAACGTTTTGTAGTAAGGTGTAAGATGTAATGGCCAGGCAGTCATCGCCTGACCGAATATGGTTCACATGTCGTCTCTCGGACGCAGCAATTTTCGCAAATGGATGTTAAGGCTTCGGAATTTCCTGGGTTCGTTTATACTGTCATCTCACCCGCAGTAGATATGAAGCTTGAGGGAAGTCAGGCTAGCCAACCACGAATATGTAGCTGTGGTAGATATGTAGCTGTGGTAGATATGTAGCCGTGGTAGATATGTAGCTGTGGTAGAGCTCTCATAATGTTTCACGTGTTATACCCAATCTTCGGACAAAACCAGGACATTACTTTTGTCTGTCACTGTACCGGTAGCCAGAATTAATGAAGGGAGCGACATGGGTCTGGAGGGAATATATAGAACTGTACTATAATTATGTTATCTATGCAAAACATGTGTACACTGGACAGATGTGATGTTAACAGTATTTACCCTTAAACTACTGTAGGTCGTCGTATTTTTATTGTATTTTTGCTGCATTCAGTAGAAATAATCCATCCACCCATCCATCATCCAATCCTACATTGCCCCATGAGGAGCGCAGGAGCCCGGGGCTAGGCAGTTGGTCCCGACATTTAAGATGAGAGTGACCAGCCTCACCCATCCCTGAGTGGCATTACGTGAGAAATAAACCCTAACCTCCCCTTGGACATAAACCTTCACCGGCTCAATCCTATTGGAGCGCAATAATTACCCACTAAACCACCAGGTGCCAAAATTTGGTTATATGGTTACCACCCAGCGTAGTAAATGGTTTCCTGGTGTACAGGAAACCATTTGGCTTGTCACTCAGTGTAGAGTCACCCACAGGCTGAAGGAAGTGGAAAGAATGAAGGAAAGAAAGACAGAAGAGGGAGTGTAAAGTCACCCGTAGGCAGAAGGACAAGGAAAGAATGAAGGAAAGAAAGACAGAAGAGAATGGAAGGAAAGAAGGATGGAGAGGAAAGGGCAGACACCCAAGAGCAGCACTGCATCGAGTGAGTGCATGGTGAGCGCCCCCACCTATCACAAGAAATAATAATAATAATAATAATAATAATAATAATAATAATAATAGTAATAACAACAACAACAACAACAATAATAATAATAATAATAATAATAATAATAATAATAATAATAATAGTATTAGTAGTAATAGTAGTGGTAGTAGTAGTAGTAGAAGTAGTTGTAGCAGTAGTAGTAGTAGTAGTAGTAGTAGTAGTAGTAGCAGTAGTAGTAAATAAAAAAATAAAAATAATTTCTATTCTATTCAAAACCAAGGCATTTCCTTACATTTTACTGTTGATACTTACCCTGCTATTACTGCCTCAGGACAGTTACATTTAGCTTTGGAGAGACGCTTCCTCGAGACAATGTTATTCAGGCTAGGAGAGAGCCGTCCAAGTGAAGGGGGTATGGTGTCGTATGCAAAACAGATGGTTAATGGAAGGGTGGTATAGGGCATGCTAAGCCCTTAAGAACACGGCTTTAACTCTGACGAGGGTGTGAGCAGGAGGGTGTTGGCAGGGAGTGAGCTGGGCGACGCAGAGATGAAGATAGGAATGGGGTGGGCGAAGCAGAGATGAAGTTAGGAATGGGGTGGGCGAAGCACACTGACAGGGTAGAGGTGAAGTTAAAGGGTGAAGCAGAGACTGGCAGAGAATAGATGAAGATGAATGGTGAAGCAGAGACCTGGAAGGGTAGAGATGAAGTTAAACTGAAGTTAGATTGGCAGGGTAGATTTGCAGTTAACTCTCCCTTCCTCGGGACAACTCTAATATTCTATTCCTGCTGACGGCAGATTACTGTGCTTAAACTGCAGCTTGTCACAGGAGCCTGAGAGTGATAATACCGTTACCATTCCAACTGTTGACAAAATATTAATTCAACAAAGAGAATCCAAGACAACTGAAAGTATTAAGAGTTACAGTGCAAATGGCAGTGGTATAAACTTGAGCTGACAAGAATGCACGCCTAAACAATACATCCGAAAGTGGCGGGGTGAATCAAACTAGCGTGGGTCAAGTATGTATGGGTGAGTGAAAGGAGAGGCATTCTGGAGTAGAGTGAAAATTACGGCGATGACATGTGCATTATAGTGGTAGGAGTGTGGCAGGGGTGAATTTGGTAATGACGTGTGCAGTATAGTGGTAAGAGTGAATGTACTGTGGCGTGCAAGAGAGTAAGAGTGGTAGAGTGAAGCACAGTATGGCAGGGGTGAATTTGGTAACTGGTTGGTTGTAAGTGGGAACAATAAGGATGAAAATGAGGGTTGCGGAAGTGACTATTTAAATTAGAAAAGACAAATTTGTAAATGAAAGGTAAACATTTTGTCTGACCTCATTCTCTATACCAAGGTCATATAACACACCAATGAAATTAATGCAGCAAGTTTCTCCAAATAATTGCAAAATGTTTATATTATACCAGTCAAAAGGCGTACAAAATGTCCTTTACTGACATATCCTTTATAGGACGCAAAGATAACCTTAACTTGAAATTCAAACTTATTCTAGATAATGAACAGCGATTAGGTAATCAATGTAGCCACTCTGAACGTACAGTGTAGCACCTTTTTCTTATATCTCGATGGGAAATTACAATATCAAAATAATGATACAAAGTTGTTTTTCTCAACTGTAGTTCTCCCACTTCAACCCCACAGCAATCTAAGAAGACAGGAATTTTAAACGTGGCTGTGCTCTGTGGTGGGAGAGATATTAGTAAAAATCGACTCTTAGGGATAATTTCTAGCTTTATAGAAAGGTCAGATAGATAAAGCAAAAAAAAGAGGAAGAAGAAAAAAAAAGGCAGTTCATTACCTTTTAATAGCAATATCATGAAGATAAAGAACACGACATTTCCCACAGACTAAGCCAAAGTGTTAAGTGAGCGAGACGCACTACAGTCGTTACATTACTATTATAATTGCTTAATAATTGTGTAACAATGACCAAAGCACCACAAATAACTTCCAAAATTATATCAGGCGGTACTAATTCATGTTTTTTTTTTTCTTTTTTCACTACTTCTACACCTAGTTTTATCTACTGTAATGCTCATAATATGCTTTTGGTTATCACACAGATGCTGACAAAGTTGCCACTGGGTTCTAAAAATGTTTCAGGTAAGGAATTTTTTTTATGAATGTATCGTTTCTTACATAACCAGAGGGAGAAGCAAGCATTTTGTGTGTGTAATTCACCGGGTCGGTCAGGATCACTTGATGGTCGTGATCGTCAGCTTTTACCCTCCCGGAAGGGAGCTGAGAGCTCATATAGTCCGGTCTAAGGGCAAGGCTGTGACCTTCACACACGCACACACCCATCCCCTTGCTCAAAGGGGACGGTAACCACCTACTTCGTCAGTGAAACTTTTCGCAACCTGAGCTAGGCGCGAACTCCCGTCTACCAGATGGCAAGCGAGAACGTTACCACTGCGCCAGCGAGCGGTGTAAAAGTGTGTGTGTGTGTGTGTGTGTGTGTGACAGGAGGATGTGTAACGTAACCTCTCATGGCCAAAACAAATGCAACCCTGAGACAGTGTAAGCTCTGGCAACTGTGTAAGCATGCCAGACACCGCCAGACAACCCTTGAGTGCACGAACAATCAAACACGTATGAGAAAGACAGGTTAGTACAGAGGGCAGATACCAGCATCCACCGGTGAATCATCAGATAGGTACTGAGAACGGAATCTGGCGATGCAAGGTTAGCCGGAGTGAAGACAGGTTTTTGGTTTTAGGTATTTAAATTATGCCCACACAGGGGAGGTGGCCTAGTAGTTAGAGAGGTGATTTGCCCTTCAGAGGGATACGAGTTTTATCCCAGACTGGAGCACTGACCAGTAAGATGATTGGAATTTCACTGAAGCGGATTTTACTTATCTTTCACAAGCCTCAGAGACACGTCACGAAACACTGCCACTAATAATACTATTACTTGTACACCAGTCCTGACACTGGGTGGTGAGTATTAGTAGTGAACTGGTGACCCGTGAAAAGGTATGTCAAATAGGGAGACTGCTGGGACTTAGGAAATGGTCTATCATGCCTACTGTATGCCCAGATGTAGCCTTTGTGTGTGTGTGTGTGTGTGTGTGTGTGTGTGTGTGTGTGTGTGTGTGTGTGTGTGTGTGTGTGTGTGTTTCCTGCAATCCTGTGCAATATGATAGACTGACATAGGAACGCTACTTACAACTCTCTGGGTCTCTTGCTACTTTACTGGCAGTAATATTAAAGGCATGAAAAGGAAGGCTTTACTTCTCTCCAGCAACTACTATTATTAACTTGTAATTAGTGTAATATAATAATTTACGAGCCCTCACACAAATATCTTGGTTTTGGCGCATGCTTCAATGGCCTTGGCGGGGATACCTATTATTTTGGTTTGGGTCATGTTTCGTTTAATTGGTTAGTTTAGGTCTGGCTGGCTGGTGATTATTTGGCTGGTGAAGCTGAGTTTTTTATTTTTAATGCTAACATTTGAGTCCATTTAAATGATTAAATTAAAGTCGGCAAGACCGTCGGCAAACCTATTACTGTGGGCTTCCAAATGATAATTATGTTACATTTAGTAAATTAGGTATATTTTCTTTATTCTCTTCACTTACTTAATCTAAAATCAGCATTAAGCCCCTTCAGACCGAGGATGATTTTTATACTGTACGGTACTCTTCCTATCTCCTAATAATTTTTCTTAGCTATATATTTTTAATGCAAGGAAGAAGGAACGAAAGGCTGGAAATAAACAAGATTGCTCCCTTCAAGGGGGAAAAAAAAAAGCAACAGAGCTTTATTCAAGATTGGTTCATTTCGAGATGCCTGGACACACTGCGTTTAAAAGACTGGAGGTATAGGCAGTAGGGAATACAGACAGAGGAAGACAGTCCCAGAGTTGACCAGTTGCATACATGAAGGAGTCGGAGTAGCTATTAACTCTTGCATTAGAGAGTTGGACAGAAGAGAGATGAGAGCTTGTTGCCAGACGGGTGCATTGCGTCCGCCGTAGTTGTGGAGGGATGCAAGCAGACGGTTCAAAGAAGCAGTGACCATTGATGTAGCGATAGAAAAGAAATAAAGAGGCAACAATACTGTGATGAGACAGAGGTTGAAGGGAGCCAGTAAGAGGAGGAGAGTTAATGAGACGAAAAGCCTTTGACTCTCCATGTTGGGAAGAGGTGTATGTGCGGAGCCTCCCCGAACATGAGAGTTGTACTCTACACAGGCGTGAATAAAACCCGTGTATGAAGTCAACAATTGTGCAGGAGTAAAGAAGGCATGGAGCCGGCTTAGCACACCTAATCTCTTGGAAGTAGATTTTACAAGGGAGGTAATGTGATCTATACTAGATAAATCCCGAGAGAATGAAGTCCCAAGTATGTTCAAAGATGATGCAGGATTGAGTTCGATATGAATGAAAATAATAGGATACTCTTGCAGAAGATTTTGACAGGACGAAAGATGCAAAAATTCGGTTGTTAATGTAATAAAAACAAGATAATTTATACCACAGTCAGAGAAATAAGCCAAGCCAGAATTTCAGTGTGCCATAGCCTCAACCCGTGTTTGCTTAAGTAGCTGCTGTGAAGGACGCTGCGAGAAGCAAAGAGAAAGGTGAACATATGTTATTCCGAATGGGAGGGGTTAGATATTGCTCTGAAGCCCCTTTACTAGGAGAGATCTTTCGCAAATTTCATAAACATGTGAAAGGACAGACAGAACAAGGGTAAAAAAAAAAACCTCATCGTGCTGAACATATTATCAGTGGTGCATTTATTACTTAAGATATATTTTTCTTTATGATCGTAAGAAAATAATCAAAATCACCGCCGCAGTCGTAAAATTATACCGGAAATTTTATATATGCATTAGTAAACGAAGTAATAATTATCAGAGCTACTCATGATCCAGGAGACATGTTCAGATTAAAAAAATAACTGGTTCATGCTCCTTCGCTTCTTTCTTGAGAGAGAGAGTGACACTCCTTGCTCAGACGCTGTCTGGTTCGGAGCTCTGGCCACTCTCTCTCTCAGACTGGACTTAGTCTCAGTTACTGAGGTAGAATTTTGCCAGTTTTTCCTTGTTTTCGGCTCTTTTTGGACTTAGTCTCCAGCACAGAGAGTGAATTTCTTTCTCTTTCTGTGCTTTGGCTCTGACTCTGTCCCTGACAGACAACCACTGCCTGACTGTGAGAGTGTTTGTGTAGTGTGTTTGTGTGTGTTTGTGTGTGTGTTTTTTTTTCCGGCCGCCGTTAGTGTCTCTCTGTGTGGTACGAAGCCGAACCCTGAAGGGGTGCCGTTAGGGCATTTCCATGAAGGGGGCCCATTAGGGGCTGGTTATAGGAGCACAGAGATCGGCTCTGTTCGATTAGGGAAGAACCGAAATGGGCAGTGGCGGGGCCTCCTATCGCCCTTTAAAGGGCGGGGAGCATAGGTAGCCCGTCACTGTAGGGACTTGCCTTTTTTTTTTTTTTTTTTTTTTTTAGTGTTTATTATTCAAGGGTGAGTGTGAGTGTATATGGCTGTGTGACTGTGTGAGTGGTGTCTGTGGGTGTTTGTGTGTCTGTCTGTCTGTCTGAGACCATGAAGGAGACCCAGTCCCCTAGGCCTACAGGGCCAGCTAGCTCCCTGCCTGCGAAGCAGAGGCCTTCCCGCCCTGCTCCCGTGCCAGGCGCGAAGCAAGAGCGTCGTCTGTCTGACGGAAGCTCTCGCTCGTCGACGTCTGGCCAGGCCTCTTGTCCACCCGTCTCCCAAGCCTCCTAAGCAGAGACCTCCGGGCCCTGCTACTGTGCCAGGTGTGAAGCGGGAGTGGCGCCTTTCAGACGCTAGCTCCAGTTCGTCGACATCTGGCGAGGCCTCTTCCTCATCTCCCTCTCGTAGGCCCATGGGAACCATTCCTCGTGCAAGGAGCTGCTGCCTCATCTCCCCCTTCCACCTTAGCACGTGCAACCAAGGTTGCACGTTTTCATGAGGCGATGGAGGAGGAAGTTTCGGTTCCTCCTCCTAACACCTCCAGCAGCAAGGCCTCCTCTGCTGCTGCACTCAAGGCTGCCCTTCCCTCCAGGGACCCTCGCCGCCCGGCAACCAAACCTGCTATGTCTTCTCCTGCCACTGCAAACGCCAGCAACAGTGTATGCACCACTGAACCTCTCCTGGACATGCATCCTCCTGTTGCAGCTCCCTTCTGCTGCTCCTGCTCCTGCTCATGATGATGATGGCTTCATTACAGTGACAAGAAAAACACAGTGAGCGTCACAGGGAAACGCCATTCCCCCAGCATTGAAGCCTCCAGGGTCCTGACGGCCACCTCCTGCTGCTCGCCCCGCAGTCTCTGTCGCGGCTCCTCCGCCTCCGCGGTCTGCTTTTCCGGCTTTTTGTGTCCCTCTTCAGGAAGGATACGGCACCAGCTATGACGCGGTAGCGGCTCTGGAACGACACCTGCCTGGCCTCGCAGCCATGAATCGCTTTGGCCGTGATGAAAGCTGTGTGCTGATCCCCACCGAAGAGGGATTGTATCTACGCCTGAAGGAGATTGCGGAGGAGGAGGCCCTGATCGTCAGGATCGTGGAGCTACCTCAGGGCGCCCAGACTACAAAGGCGGTTGTGATGGTATATCCCCGGCGTATGCCAGTGGATATCCTTCTACAACACGACCTCATAGAGGAGGCAGTGAGGTGCAAGAACCAACGAACACGGCAGGAGACGCTGCAGGTTTGTGTGACTCTGCGAGGACCACTCATAGAGTCCATCAATCTGGGCAACTGGGGGATGTTTTATCTCCGCCCCTTCATGCCTGAGCCGCTGCGCTGCTACAGGTGTCACTGATTCGGACACCATCGCGCCAACTGCAACCTCCCCATCGTCTGCGAAGTCTGCAGCGGAGCGCACGACACCGAGCAGTGCCTGAAGCAGCTGAAGGCAAAGGAGCCGACAACTGCCAAGTGCCCCAACTGCTCGGGGCGACACCATGCCTGGCACCCCAGCTGTCCTGCGAGGGTTCAACGCGTGAACCAGGGTCGGGAACGGAAGGTTACTTGGGTGCGCGAGAGACAGACCGTCAGCACCACTCCAGCTCCCACAGGCACTTTTGTCTGGGGACAGCAGTGCCGCTCAGAAATACCAAGTCCTCCAGCTCTCAACGAGAAGGACTTCCCACCGTTGTCTCCTGCTCTTGCTGTGGGCAAGACCACGGCAGAAATATATCAACAGCCGATGTCTGTCCTGCCATCAACACCCATCCCAGCGCCCAGCCAACCACCCGCTCCTACTCCTACCGTGATGACTTTCATGACGGAGGAGTTCAGGACCCTGGCAACAAAGCTGGCAGTAACTATTGCTCAAACAATAGCAAAGAGCCTGGACATCCCTCTCCCAATAGAGCCTCTCACCGAAGCAGCCGATCGCCTTGTCAACAAGGTCATTGAGAGAAAGAAGGTGAGCCTCAGTACCCCTCTTTCCCCTCGCCGCTCGGCTTGCTCTGCAGGGAGAACTCATCCCACTTCCTGCAGATCAACTCGCCCATCCAAGCAGGCCAGGCCCACACGCATGAAAGCCCAGCCTTACACCAAGCACCTGCCATGTCAAAGCCCCCATCTGGGGCAAGCACCAACACCATCTGTGGCCACTACAGTGGACACGGCCTCTCCAATGCTGCAGGAGGACGACCGTCTGCAAGTGTCGCCGGACGGTCAGTAGAGAACTCCCTCAGACTCCTTCAGTGGAATTGTCTGGGAGCGAGGCAAAAGCTTCCGCTTTTGCAGGAGGCAGCCACCAGGGACCGCCCTCATGTCATTCTTCTGCAGGAGGCCCTGCTCCCAGATAATTCCACTTTTCGTATTCTGGGTTACACCACCCATCTCCTCCCGTATGATCGTGGCGTCACACGAGGATGTGCCGTTCTGGTACAGGACCACATCGCATGCACAGATTGTGACCCTCCTCCTTTCTGTGGATCTGATGTTGAGGTCCAGGGCGTGGTTCTCCACCTGGCGACGTCATCCCTGATGGTATACAACATATACCGGAACCACAGAGGCTTCCTGGAAATGGGAGACTTGTTCTCCCAGGCTGCCAGGGGCACTGTCTACTTCGGGGGCGACTTTAATGCCCACCACGCCCTTCTTTCATCGCCTCTTCCGTCCAGTGATGCAGGGCAGCACATCTCTCTGATACTAGAGGAGATGGATGGTGTATCCCTACTGAACGATACTGGAGTTGCCACTCACATTGGTGGGGGCCGTCTCGATCTGTCATTTGTATCGTCCACCCTAGCCAGCTCAGCTAAATGGTCACTTCACCCCCACCTCTCTAGTGACCACTTTGCCGTCCTTGTCACTTTACCTGTGACTCCACTCCCGCCTCCCCCTCTCCCTCCGCCTAGGTGGGATCTTCGCAAGGCTGACTGGCCAACCTTTGGCCATGCATTGGCTGTGGCCTTTGAGGCATCTCCTCTTGCCCCGGACCTCGAGAGTCGAGCGGACCAAGTTGCCCGGGCATTTTCCCGGGCTGCCTCTCTCACTATTCCGCTGCAGCGACGATCCACGCGGTGCTATCGAGACGGTTGGATTTATTGCGATAGGGTCAGGGAGTTGAATAACAGGCTGCATGCTGTGTGCAGGCAGTACCGGCGGCGCCGTACATCTCGGCACCGTCGGTATCTGGCCGCTGTCACGCGCCATGTGACGTCGGAAAAGCGTTGCCTTAAGGAGGAGGCGTGGATTAGCTGGTGTCGTACCTTGGACTCTCACTCCACTCTCCGTGAGATGTGGAGGAGAATCCGGTCCATCTCTGACCCATATCCTCCTCACCTGCCGTCACACCCTGACCCTGCTGCTGAAGCCAGCCATCTCGCACAGCACTTCACAGACCGTTCTGCTTCCCACAATCTCCCATGCTCCATTCGAGCCCTACAGGAGCAGTTGTCAGCTTCTTGTGTCGCTGCTGTCCAGGCTGCCTGCGCAAGACCTGATCCCGCTGATCACCCCATCACCAGCGGGGAGCTTCGAAAGGCGCTGCAACACAGGAACGACACTGCACCTGGGCTCGACGGGCTCACCTACTCGCTGTTATCCCATGCTGGAGATTGTGGTAGTGAGAGGATTCTTGATCTATTCAACCTCTCGTGGTCCGAGGGCCGTTTGCCGAGGTCGTGGAAGACAGCTGTCATCCACCCGATTCCCAAACCTCGCGATCCCGGCGCCATGCGCCCTATCTCGCTTCTTAGCTGTGTAGCTAAGACTGCAGAAAGGGTTGTGCGTGCTCGCCTTGCATGGCGTCTGGGACTGTTGCACCTGAGGACTTTTGCGTACCATCCTGGCAGGAGTGCTACTCACTGCCTCGCTTCTTTCCTCGGGGAGCTTCGAGGTGGACGGGGGATGGCTGTCTTCCTCGACCTCGAGAAGGCCTTTGAGCTGGCAAGCCCTCTTGCAATCCAGGCAGCCCTTGCAGATCGGGGAGTTGGGGGTAGACTCTTATCATGGGTGGGGGATTTCTTTCAGCAGCGCACGGCGGGGGTAAGATTTCAGGGCAGCTCTCCCCTTTTTAAAAACATCAAAACGGCACCCCCCAGGGGAGTGTTCTAAGCCCCTTGCTATTCAATGTTCTTATAGAAGGGCTACTGACGGTGGACTATGGCCCCGGCATAACACTCCTCGTTTATGCAGACGATTTGGCACTTGTTTTCTCGAGGGGAGACTGTTTCACCCAGGCGCCAGTTGCACTCTCTCGGCTGCATACCAAATGCAGCGAATTTGGCCTGAAAGTCAACCTCGAGAAGACTAAGTGCCTACCGTTCCATCTCCGACCTCCAGATCGTCCGCTCTTGCTTGGTGGCCAGAGCATTGAGATTGTAATGCTCCATCGTTACCTGGGAATTTATTTTGACCCAAATCTCACCTTCCAAAAACACGTAAAGTACCTGCAAGAGCGGGCTGCAACACGCACCTCCGCTCTCCGCTACCTTTCACGCCGCAGTCTAGGGGCGTCTTATGCTGTCCTAAACACATTTTATGTCCATGCCATCCACTCACTCGTAGACTATAGTGCTATATGCCTCATAGGTCTTGCTCCACACGTTTCTCAGTCCTTGGAAGTGCTTCAGAACGAAGCACTCCGTATTATGCTACATGCGCCACGATGGACTAGGCTTGTTAATCTGTGCCTAGAAAGTGGGTTTCCATCACTTGCCCACAGAATTGCTTTCCGTGTGACAGCTGAGACCCTCCGGCCCGTACATCACCATCCCCACTTACCGATCTCAATTTTACTGTGGCGTCTAGCAAGCCGGCCTCCTGACCCGCTCCCCCATCCTGACTGGGCTCGAACCACCACGGGTCTACTTCATGACTTGGATGTGGCTTCGGAGGTGTGCAGTGATCCCGACCTAGACTGCCATATATACTGTTTCTTCCCTCATCCAGCAGCGGGGTGGCTCGGTGATTTTTCACTGGGTCCCTGGGCATGTGGGACTTGAGGGAAATGAGTTGGCAGACACAACTGCACATGTGGCTAGCACTCTCCCTGATGTCACGTTTCCTCTCAGGCCTTGGGCTACACGAGTCCTCTCAGTGGTGGCCTCCACCCTCTCTAGACGTACTAGGGACAACCATCACCCGTGTATTGCTGAAGGCTCACGCTCAGCCGCTTGGTATATGGCGGCCACGTCGTATACTCCTCTTTCAACACCAACTGGCCTACCTAACTACATACTCGTTAGAATCCGGCGTCTCCGCCTAGGCTTCCTGTGCTATAGCCAGGTTGCCGGCTTAGATCCTGAACCGTGCCCCCATTGCTATGCACGGTCCGCTGAACCTCTCTGTCATTACCTGCTAGACTGCCCGGCAACCGCCCCTTTCCGAACTAGTTTTGACAGAGACTTTCCTCGTACTGGTGATGATATTTTTGATGCGGCTCGGGTTGTTAACAGTGTACCCTTCCAGAGGCTTCTACACGTGGTAAGACATTATCCTCCTCCTCGCTAACTGCTTTCACCTTTATCCTTGCTCTAGATTTTTTTTTTTTTTTTTTTTTTAAGGCTTCTTGTCCTTTCTAACTCTGCATTTCTCTGACGGGCTCTCAGTTTGCCCGTGTCCCACCAAATGTGGGCGAATAACAACAAAACAAAACAAACGAGAGAGAGAGAGAGAGAGAGAGAGAGAGAGAGAGAGAGAGAGAGAGAGAGAGAGGGAGAGAGGGGTGTCGTCAAGCATCAAATAACCCCACTACTGCATCAGGTAACCGCGGGCCGTGCAAACAAATGTCTTGTGTAATTTGCCGGAAAAGACACCAACTTTGCGCCTCCTGCAATCAACGCCATGCTGATTGTCCTCTCTGATGTGTGTGTGTGTGTGTGTGTGTGTGTGTGTGTGTGTGTGTGTGTGATTAATTTGTGTATTCAGTCATCCTGTACTGATACCAAAACTGATGTTCATATAATTCACATGAGCACTCTCTCTCTCTCTCTCTCTCTCTCTCTCTCTCTCTCTCTCTCAATTACTATACACATACCAAACCCAACCTTCAGTCATACATTCTAGTAACCGATAGATGACTGCATTTAGCAGCAGGGAAAACTACAGGTCTGACTGGAATATGGACAGCTTCATGTATCGTAACACTATTCCAGAGTAAAGAAATACATAAAGGCAAGAGAACTGATAAAAAAAGTCCAAGGAAAACAGGCCACAGCTCCAATTAAGGGTGGTGTAGTTATCGGAAGAGATGGGACTAAAGTGACAATTTTTACACATTCGTCTTAAAAATTTTGCTGCTGAAGTGTTTTGTTACTCGTGTCTTCTGTACATAAACATGGGAAGATCAGTATTGTTTCATAACCACGAGATTTTGATGATATAAAAACCCGCAACCATTCTGTTTTGCGGGTAAGGTAACAGTGAATATATTAATGCAACAGTATATCTTGCTGATCAGTTCCTGCTATGTTGTCAAAGTATCATTAAGTAAGGTGGGATGAGCAGGAAGGAAAGTGTGGACTGGACAGACAAGAGTGGGTGGGATGGACTGGTATATATATCTGAGATAGTGAGGCAGGCGTGTGGAGTGTTTCCCCCCCTTTGTACACTCCCTCCAAAAAGTATCTGAGGTGATCAATGGTTTCACAATGAGTTTCGTTGTTGTGGTTGCGTTTTCCCCATAGGACAAATACTTCTGATAAGCTGCGCAAATTTCCTTCTTCATGGTATACTCGTATTGATAAAAGCAGCATCTTTTATCATTCCAAAAATAAAAAAATACTAGAGAGTATTTTCAAACGTTTCGTCCGGAACTAAAATTCAATGAAGGAAAATGTTCAGATACTTTTATGAGCAACTGTATGTCGAGCTATACTGTCGGTGTTAAGATTAAAACTATTTCTCACAGATAATCTACAGTGTGGCAAAATACAGATAGTTTGGGTGAATGATTGGCAACCCCCTGATGGAGTGAGAGGGAGTGTAACAAGGGATTTAAGGCCGTTGAGTTTGGTAATGAATTAATGAGTAATTTTGACGGAGCGTTGCCCATATCAGATTGAAATCAAAGAAGGGCAATAATTACAAGATGGAAGAACCGAATCAAGTAACAAATTCACTCCCAGAGGATAAAATACAAAGGTGTATCGGAAATAAAATACTGTAAGGCTTTAGCATATCTGGGCAAAAGGCACGTAATATTACCAACACAAATAAGGGGCATACAAGGTGGGGCTTAAATACACTACGGAGGAAAGTTAGTATACGAAAAAAAAAATGATCCTTTGTTACAAGTATGGAAGGCACTGGAGGATTTGGCTATAACTCTTCTGTATATACTAAACAATATTGCAGACACCAAAGTTATATTCAGTAATAGTAATACATAAATGAATATATGATGCAGTAAAGGCTATGTTAGATGACGTGGAAATGTAGTAATTGGCAGGGAAGGTGTGTAAGGCGAGCTGGGGCGTGTGTCTGTTTGTGGTGGTGTTTGAGAGAGTGAATATCTTGTCTGCTTAGTGACTAGAGTATGTGTGCGAGAGCTGAAGAAGAACTGGACTGCCCTGTTTATTCTTATTTTATTATTGCGCAGTATGACAGAAAATATAGGTTTAATCTCAATATATCAAGTACACTTAGGAATAAATTGTCATAACTGATATAGACATACATTATTTAAATTCGTTATGGTAATTTAGAGCCAGTTCTGCTAGGTGTATCAATATCTCTAATTGGCAATAAAAGAGTATAAACTGCAGATAGCCATATAATAATAATAATAATAATAATAATGAGAATAATAATAATAATAATAATAATAATAATAATAATAATAATAACAACAACAACAATAATAATAATAATAATAATAATAATAATAATAATAATAATAATAATTGAAATAATATTAAACACCAATAATCATCGTCAATTCACTATATAATTAAACTTTTACTGGTTCATCGGTTGCGGGGTGGGTCGAGATCCCGTGAGGTAGTGGTTAGATTCCCCCTTCTGAATGTGATTAATTTTTGTCTCAGTCATTACAGAAGTATGGAGAGAACCAAGTGCAATGATGAAGTCCTTAAATGTGTTGTTGTTGCTCCAGGGTCATCTGAAACGAACTCTGGACTGCAGGCTAAAATTATCCTGATCCTGCAACCCATCCTCATCCTTCTGGGGAACAGGGAAATAGTTGAAGGACGTTTGTATATCCAGGCAGTTGAGCTACTCGGTTATATCAGTGCCACCACATGAAGGCGACCCTCTCCAGCACGTCCTTAAGTTACAGAGCCACAAATGATTAACATCAAGGAGGCCACACTAGATGATCTCACGAGTGACCTTATCCTGCAGCGGTGTGACCCAAGATGGTGATGATGATATACGATCGCTGCCAGAGAAGTTAATTTTATTCTGAACCCATTTCACACAAGTAGAACGTCTTGCTGGAATAAAATACTAGAGTTGTACCGACCAAGTTAAGTTTATGTAATGGTACTTCTTTCATTTGTTGTATATTTTTCTTTTGTATGGTGGAAGGTAGTGGCGACCATCATTCACTCACATGAAGTAGTGCTGCCTATTTCTTCCCTCACCTTTATCATTCATATTCTGTGTCTGCCTTCATTTCTTCTTATATCTCCCATCTTTCCTTTCACTTTTTATTACTCTTTTCTTTTCAGGTGGCTTTACATTGAGTAACAAAACTAATGGTGTCCTGTAAGCCAGGAAACCATTTACAACGCTGGGTGGTAACCATATGATCAACAAATACCTGTTCCATAAGGCAGCGTCACACTGCGTTGAAAACGGCTAACAAGTTAGCTGTTTTTGCGAGCCGAATAACCAACCGTCAGTGGAATTCAGCTTGCTAAAAGGCTTGTTGCTGTGATAAGGACTCAAATGAGCTAAATATAATTTTTCAGCATGTGTTTAACTGTGAATGAAATATTTAATTAGGGCAGGAGATAAGTTAAAAAAAAAAAAGCGGCTTGCAAAAGTGGCTAACATGTTAGCCACTTTTACAGAGTGTGACTCCATCTTTACGTGTCAACAAGTGAGCTGGCAGAAGGTTAATGCCCCTACCCGTAAAACAACTAAGTCAAAGACCAACGGCTACCCCTTATGGGATTATGGCGTCTGGCTATAGATAAACAGATATACAGAAAGATAGATAGACAGAGAGACAGAACATTTAAAATGGCCTTTGGTTAAGAAGGGAATCAGAACATGGTACAACGAACTATAATGTGATAATTGCTGGGAACGACTTGGTCATGTGAACATCCAAAAACTGACCTTCACTGCTCTTACCATTCCCAGGCTCCTATGACTCACTCTCAGCTGAACACAACCATCTAGGATTATGCAGACGATCCATTGTGACAAGTGGAACTGTTGAGTGGGAGAGAGACAGGTTAGGGCTTGAATTCTATATTTTCTGTAATGCTTCAGGTACTTAAAACTCATCTTCAGCGTGATGGATTCTAAGTAGCCTGAACTGTTAGAGAAATGAGAAAATAAAGAATTCAAACTCTGATCTGTGTCTCTCTTGCCAACCCAACATTTTCGTCTGGGATCAAGTGGAATAGAAAACTAGAACTCTCTGACAATGAGAGGTAATGGGACAAATAATAATAGGCTCATTCTCCAAGCGCACACTCTCAGCTAAAAGAAAAGATAATAGATGGAATATAATACGAGAGAGATGTATACTACCTATCTGTTTATCTATAGCCAGACGCCACAATCCAATAAGGGGTGGCCGTTTGTCTTTGGGTTAGTTATTTTACGGGGAGAAGATGTGTACTGTAACAGGGGTAATGTTCAGAGACCCAGTGCTTTAAACCTTGTGACCACCATTATATTGGGTTCAAATGAAACGTTTTATCATATTATACTGGACATATAGTGAGTAATGTCGCAGTCTGTAGGTAGCACGCTTTGGTGACATGCTTATTCCTTATCTACACTATAGATAAGTTCCAGAGTTTTTTTTTTTTTTTTTATCACTCCAGGTTTTCCATTCTTTTCATAAGCAGTGTGGAGATGCCTATAAAAAAAAGCTTGGAGTTTCATTCAATAAGCTGTTCAGTTTTACATAGTCATTAATTTGTAGTCATGGAATACAATTGGATTTAGTTAAGGAAAGAAGGGGATGGGAAGAAAGACGGGTTTGATTAAATGAGTGACAAGGTGGAGGAAGACAGAGTGTGGTGGTAGTGATATGTGCTGCGCAGAGAGGAAACCAATGCCATCAAGAAGGCCTGGAGGGACCCAATAGCTGGAAGGAGATCAAGAGGAAGGCAGTGGTTGAGACAGAGGGATGGGGTGGAGAGGGACATGAGGAAGACAGTGATGAGGGTGGAGAGATGGAGTGGAGAGGAACATGAGGAAGGCAACGGTTGATGTGCAGGGATGGAGTGGAGAGGCACATGAAGGCAGTGAAGAAGGTGGAGAGATGGAGTGGAGACGGACATGAAGGCAGTGAAGAAGGTGAAGGGATGAAGTGGAGAGGGCCATGAGGAAGGCAGTGAAGAGGGTGGAGAGATGGAGTGGAGAGGAACATGAGGAAGGCAGTGATGAAGATGGAGGGATGAAGTGGAGAGGGACATGGGGAAGGCAGTGGTGGGGGTGGAGAGATGGAGTGGAGAGGCACATCAGGAAGACATTGATGAAGGTGGAGGAATGGAGTGGAGAGGCACATCAGGAAGGCAGTGATGAAAATGGAAGAATAAAATGGAGAGAGACATATGGAAGGCAGTGGTGGAGGCAGATAGATGGAGGAAAGAGAGACATGAGGAACAGAAATGACGGAGGAGGATGCAAAAGACAAGGAGAGAGAGACAGCTCATCAGGACAACCAACCTATAACATTCGCAGTAATGAAGATGGAGGAGGAAAGAAACAAATACACCCGCCTCTGTAATTCCAATTTCTCCTTACACATCCTCACCAACAAACTCTCCAACCCAGCGCCAGACCCAGCAATACAGGCGGAGGAAGAGACAGCATTTCACAAAACAGGGCGCCATTTGCTATAGCTTTCCAGTCCAAAGTGGTGATGCCAGACGCGCCTACATCACCTCGACCCGATGGCAAATATCCACTGCTCACCGGGAACGACGGGATTTGCTCCAAGGGGGATTTTTACGATGCTGGGCAAGGGAAGGGATTACCGGATTTTCCTTTAATCAATAACACTCTCCTGCTAAGCTTCTGCGTTGTCTAGTTCGGTGATGGCAAAGATAAAAGTTGCCGGGTATCACTGGTGGGCGAATGCATTAGGACTGCACTGACAACCGGATATATTCAAGATTAGCCAAGTTGGATATTGCGTTCCTATTTTCCATGTCTTCTTCCCGTCTGTGCGTAACGATGAAGGTCCCTTTGTTTTCTTTATCTCCGGACAATGATTACTTTCGAGAGACTGAATGCATGGAATTTATATCGGTTAAGAGTCGACCTATTGCAATGAACAATGAGTCTTTAAGGTTGCGTAATTCTTTCATTTCAAAATTAACTATTACTGGATGTCCCATTTCATTTGCTTTGTGTTATTGTTCGGACAGTCCTGACCCACAGCTTCTAATCATTCTTACCCCTGGCAGCGGGGTACTTTGTAAGAGTTAGTGTTTTCATTTATATTTATATTTTATTTCTTATTTAATATCTGCTTTTATTTTCTCTCCACTGTCGTGTTTTAATCTGATGTCCTGCGGTTTGTGATCCTGCTAGAAGCGTCGCAAGTTTAATATCGGTCGATCATTCAACAGGTCAACTCTGGAACTGTCTCCCTTTGTTTGTATTACCTACAGCAGTGATTCTCAAACTATGGGTCGCGACCCAAAAGCGGCTCGTGAGAGAAATTTTGATGGGTCGCAGGGACATAGAATAGGCCTAATGCTTTCAATGTATTTTATTTACTTAACTGAAATTGCAATTATCCTTATCACACTATTAGCATTTTCATAATAACTACGATAGTTTATATACCAGTTACACGCTCTCTGTCTGTCTGTCTGTCTCTGTCTCTGTCTGTCTGTCTGTGTGTCTGTCTGTCTGTCTGTCTGTCTGTCTGTCTGTCTGTCTGTCTGTCTCTCTCTCTCTCTCTCTCATTTTAATACCCCGTGGGTCGCGAAGTCATGAAATATTCCAAATAGGGTCACCCACTAAAAAGTTTGAGAACCGCTGACCTACAGCATATGACTCCTAGTCTTTTAAACACCCCAGGCATCTAGAACGGATTTTGAATTTGGCTGTATGATATTTTGCTTCTGTTATTATTATTATCTTTTTATTGGAGGGAACATTCTTGGGGACTTCTTGCCTTTGGTTCCTTCTTCCTTGCATTAAAAACAAAATTAACCCTTGATTAAGAGGAAGTCGTAGGCATGATTTAACTTCTTTATTTTTAATGGCCATTACCCACAATGAGGAGTATTAGGCCAAACATCTTACTCTCATGATGGTAACACAAATCATTCCTTCTCCTCATGAGACAGCCGATCTAGGGAGCCAAGCGTGGAGGGAGCATATGATAGAACGCTCGAAGATCGGCTAAACTCACCTCCTCCCCCCTGACAAACAGCACTGGTCGGATCGCCTCACCCAGGTCAGCAGCTCGAAGCAGATCGTAAAGGTTGGAGTAGATGGTAGCTCCGAGCTGGTACGAGCGGGTGAGGATGTTGAGGGCCAGGAGGTGTCGGTAGGAGGCTATGTCTAGCCGATCCTTGTGGTCGATGGTGGGAGGGCGAGATGGGGTGCCCTCCACTACTGGAGGAGGGGATGACTCAGTGACCTCCTTCTCGGCCGAGGAGCCGGTCGACGCTGCTTCGGCCATGGAGGTTGTGTCAGAGGAGTCCTGCCCCTCCGCAGTCTCTGACAGCGGATGGTGTAATTCGGCCGTGGTCGTTGCCGTTTCCATTTCCGGAGAGGGGTTGGTGATCGGGGTGGCAGTCCTGTTGAGAGGGGCATCCAGCCGCAGCCTTTTCCGCGGTGTTGTGCCGGGTGCAGAAGGTTGCGTCAGCAAGGAACTGAGTGTACATCGCGGGCGAAGCACTCAGGGATGACAAGGAGAGCCAGTCTGTTCTCCTCAAAGATCTTAGGTAGGAGAATGCGCAAAGCCCCCTTGTCACCTCCAGAAAAAGCCTTTGCCGTCACGATGCACATCTCCACGACGGTGCATGGGTAGAACCCTCCACAGAACCCTCCACAGCCACACCTCCCAGCCCTGTAACATCCCGAGCCTCAGAACGTTAGGAGTCCCAGGTAGACTGAACTCCACTGTCTCTCCATCCCCAAGGAAACGTTGGAGGTGCCATGGGTTTGGTTTAATCACGGCCTGGCGGTGCACAAAAACATCAACGCCAGTATCACTCGATGAATCTGTACTCCGCCCTGACATTAAACCAAACCACAGTCTCTCTGATCTTCTGGGCTGCTGGAGACTGTGGTCTGCTGGATGCCCCCCTCAACGGGTCGCGGGCAATAGCAGGAGATGTATCTGCCGTGGGTATCGGTCGTCTTCTCGCTCTACTTCATTTTAACATCGAACGAAGGGCTGTTATAATAGCAGTTCGAAGCACAAAGTTTCATCACGAACCATTCCTCTTGCAGTTTAGCAAAGCTTCAAACTACCACTTCAAACTACCCACTTCAACACTGGGCAACAGGTATTAAACTCGATTTGCCCTAACTTGACCTAAAACTGCCATCTGTCCCTCTTGAATACTAGGTTGCAATATTAGATTAACACCAGAATATGATGCTAGTCAAGAAGTACCATGGAAATGATGTAGATCCATAGCACTATTTTTTTTTTTTTTTTTCTGCCACCGAACTAGGCGAAATAAGTTGCGAAAGGGTGAAAATCTAGGCCAAGTTCAGGCGTGAAAGGAATGTAGTTTGGTGTAAATTCCTGCCAATGACTTACCCCCAATTAGGAGTAAGATGAGAGGGTGAGGAGAAAATACTGTTCACATCTGCACAGAATCACAAACGTAAGATCAAGCAAAAACGCCGTGCGTCACTTGTTGACATGGAAATAAGCCCTTTTCCTTTATCCAAACAATACATGATTCATTATATTTAAAAAAAAATGTATGGAAGTCTTATAACCTTCGCTAAAAGTTCGTGTTTTCTCAGTTTCTAGATCCCATCCCATCCCACTTCATACCATAGGTGGTAATATGTGTTGGGATGATGATGATGATGATGATGATGATGATGTACTCTTACAACAACTACGTCTTGGAAATAGGAAAAATTCCCTCTCTCTCTCTCTCTCTCTCTCTCTCTCTCTCTCGACGAGGAGTATAAACATTACTTGGAAATTCGGAATGTTTAGTTTATGTGAAGTCCCGACAACACAATTTTCGTTTCTCCATATGTGCGTTTTGTAATTTGATAAACGCAACACTATACTTTCACGCAAACAGTGTGAATGATTAATACAGTGTTTTAGCCTTACAAAGCAATATATATGAGAGTAGTGGGAATTATGAGTTATGTGAATGGAGCATGTGTAGTTACGTGGAGAGACAAACTGAAAAATGAGAAAGTGAAGGAGCGTTGTGGTGAGGATGTGGATGTGATAGGAAGTGTTAGGGGAAATAAACTGAGGTGGTTTGATCATGTGAAGATGGAGAGTGAGACTAACGAGGAGTGTATGTGAGTGAGGTGAAGGGTGTATGTGAGTGAGGTGAAGGGGGGGAGAGGGAGGCGGAGGTAAAGGATGAGATGGAGGGATGGAGTGGAGAGGTATATGGGACAGGTGGGTGTGAGCTGGGAGCAGGGCAGTGAAATGACGGGGGACAGGGCGACATGAAGGCGATTTGTTTGGGGTCACCCCTTTCGGGATTAAGGCGTCTGGCAACAGATAGACAGATAGATCAAATAAATACACTAAAACCACACAAACACACAATAAGAATCACTAATACCACCAAAAGGAAACACTAAACACTAAAAACAGGAAAAACACCGCCTACTCAATCCTATGCAGTAGTCAATATGTCTCCACAAAACAGAAGGTTCCTCCTCTTACACAACAGGCAATCTTCCCCAGCACGAATGACTCCTCGACTTACAGGGATTAGATACAACTTTTATTAACTCCTTTACCAGAAGGATGTTCTCACAGATGAATCAAATCGTCTGGGTCCTGCAACATTACGTTATGGTATTGAGGAGAGTAAATCATCCAAAGAAACAGACTTACCTAAATGACAAAATTCTTTCTAGCTCAGAGGATTTATAAAGACAAAGAATTATGTCCTCATATGTAAAGGCTGTTCACTGAGAAGTTATACAGGTATAATTATTTCACTCAAACAATTCACGGCATTGGAATTAAGACACTTTTTAATCATGAGCAAGAGTTCGTCGACAACCCACCGCCAGCTCTGTGCCTGCCATCCATTTGCCTCCCCTAAGCTGCAGAGTTTCTTTCCTTCCTATACTCTTGCTGCAGGCTTCATGCTGCTAATACGTAAAAATAGTGTATGTATCACCTTTATATACTCCCTTCCTATACTCCTGCTACTTGCTTCATACGTAAAAATAGTGTATGTATTATCTTCATATCCTTCCTTCCTGTATTCTTGCCGTGTGCTTCATATTGCTCTCATGTAAAAATGGTAAATGTACCGTACTCTTATTGCTTTCAGTTGCCACAGTTGTCAGAGAACTGTATGCGAACTTTTGGTGACTACGTTTGACCGACGTTGTTTGTCACTTATTTGCTGGAAAGAGTGACTGTTTTTATCTAATCAAGGAAAGATGTTTTGTTTATACTATGCTCTTTATTTTAATTTGGCCTAACACCGCCACCTCCCCCTCTTCAGTGCTGAGCTGTAACAAGAAACTAACACTAGCGTTCATCAAGAAGTGTTAATTAAAGAAACAATAGTCTATTTGATTGACCTGTGCAGCTAAAATATATGCGGCAAGTAGGGTGTGTTTGAGACGCGGCTGCTGATTGGCCACCAATGATGTTATTGAAGTAAATGCAGGCGTGTATTGTAGTGCACCATGCGGACGCACGTGTACAGAGTGGTTGGAGATTACAGCGTAACATGCGGACGTGGGTGTACACCGTGCATGGATGTAGTGCAACATGCGGACGTGGATATACACCGTGGGTGGATAATTTATTTCACACGTCACTCATCGCTTTATAAAACTTTCTAATCAACTTTTCGTTGATAACAGTAAACTTTTAAAGCTAATTTTGACCTCTTCAGCTTCGGAAATTATTCCATATTTAATCTGGCAGCTTGTATTGAAGGTAGTTTAAAAATATAATTGTAAATGTGTTAAAATAAGAAGAGGTGTAGATTTAAATCATCGGCGACCAATCAGCAGCCGCGATTCAAATAGACCCTACTCGGCCTATGCATCTCAGCTGCATAGGTCAATCAAATAGACTATTGACCCTAAGTAAGGCCTTTTTCTGTCACTGATCTACGTGAAAAAAGCTGCAGAATGATAACAAATCTGGGTCAAGTTAGAGTAAAAAGAGAATAGGTACTTTAACAACGCTACGAAACCGTCCATTCAGACCTCACTCTTCGGGGCTGTTCGGCCAGACTGCCTAGGGAACAACTACTACTACTACCTCACTCTTCCTCACCTTGGTTCTAACAGAAAGCGAAAATATGTTGCAAAGTAGGGCTGACAGTGGAGAAATGTTGCAAGGCAAGTCTCAGAGAAAATAGAATTATATTGCAAAGGTGTCAGAGAAAGTAGAAAATGTTGCAAAGGATGTCTTAGTGCAGATGGAAAAATATTGGAAAGTAGGAGTGTTGCAAAGTAGGTTTCAGGAAACGGAAAAAAATTGCAAAGTAAGTTTCACATGGGAGATGTTTCAGAGTAGGTCTCAAAGAATGTGGAAAATATTGCAACGTAGGTCTCAGAGAAAGTGAAAACATGATGGAAAGGAGGCTGGAAAAATGTTGCAAAATAGGTCCCACAGTGGAAAAAGTATTGCAACGTATGTCACAGTGGAAAAATGTTGCAAGGTTGGTCTCAGAAGAAGTGGAAAAATGTTGCAAAGTAGGTCTCGGAGAAAATGGAAAAATGTTGCGAAGTTGGCAAGCGAGTGAGGACAGGAGGGAGGGAGTGGAGGAGGCAGCTGATTGCAAGGTAAGCACACCCGGCGTAAACAAGACAGCCAACACAAACAAGCCTAAGTTCTTCTCTAACTACCCAGCTCAGGGGGCAGCGGCCAACAGCTGTATCAGAGTCACGGGGTCTGCAGTATCTCAGCGTTTTATATTTAACTAGCAGGGGTACCCGGCGTTGCCCAGGCCAAAAAAAAGGCGAACACTCTAATCGTATTTGTTCTGGTTCAGTCTTTCTTTCTACTCCAGAAAGACCATGTACCTCTTATGCTTTTGAAGAGGGATTATAAGAGGTCAAGGAACATTCTATTTCAGCTTTCGCAGACTAACGCACAGTATTTGTGCGCAGTTGTTTACTATTACCGATGACCTCAAATGCCATCCGACCGGTGACCTCAAATGACCTCGGAGGTCAACCTCACATAACTATGTCCGAACTGGAGGTCACGTGATCTCCATGCCAGGAATCCACTCCTAGCTCAGACTTTGTCGGGTGAGGAGGTCTGGCCGATTTCTCTCGAGCTCTGAACTCTGGTTCGTTTACTCGTGGAGAATTTCGCCTGTTTTCCTCGTTTTTTTGCCTGTTTAGAGTTAGTCTCTGGCACTGAGGGAGAATTTTTTCTGTTTTCCAGGTTTTCTTCTGAGACTTAGTCTCCGATTGCCTGGGTGTGAGTGGGAGTGTGTGTGTGTTTGTGACTGAGTGTGTGGGTGTTTTTTTTTTTTGGCCTGCCGTTAGTGTCCCTCACCGTAGTACGACGCCGAACCCTGAAGGGGTGCCGTTAGGGCACTTCCATGAAGGGGGGCCTTTAGGGCCTGGTTATAGGAGGCGGTGAGGGCGGCTCTGTTAGAGTAGGGAAGACCCGAAAGGGGCAGTGGCGGGGCCTCCCATCGCCCTTTAGAGGGCGGGGAGCATAGGTTGCCCGTCACTGTAGGGACCTGGCCACTTTTGCTGTTTTTTGTTTGTTTGTGCTGTTTGAGTGGTTGTGTGTGTGAGGTGTGTGTGTGTGTGTGTGTGTGTGTTTTGCCTGAGCTCTTTTGGCTACTTTGGTGAGCAGGATGAAGGGATCCAGCATCCCTAGGCCCCAGGGGCATTCCCGCCTCCCGCTCCCTCAGACGAGGCTCTCCATTCCGTGTCCTGCTACAGGCACAAAGCGGGAGCGTCACTGCTCTGACTCGAGCTCCCACTCGTCAGCTCACGAGGTCGCTTGTGCTAACCCCTCTACACCGAAGTCTACGGGAGTGGTACCTCGCTTGCGTGGTGACTCTACCCGTTCTGCTAAGGCAGCCTGCCGACATGAGGCTATGGAGGAGGTTGCACCTGCTCCACCATCTTTCTCTTCTACCAAGGACGCTTCAGCTTCCCTACGTGCAGGTGCCAGCCCTAATCCATGGCAAGGCTCTTCCGCGAACGGAGCCCTCGATCCGCAGCCTCGCGCTCCCACCTGCGCACCCTCTCACGAGCCTAGGTCGGCTAGTTCTCGTCATCTCAAGCGGCTGGAGGTCCCGTCGGAGGCTCCTGCTACGTCTCAGATTTCCCCCTCTGCTGATCATGCTATGCATGATGATGAGGGTTTCACCCCCGTGGTGCGCAAGGGATCGAGGCGTGCTCGCCAGGGAAACGGCCCTTCTCCGTCAGTACGCACTGGGCCTCCCCTCAGGGGTCCCTCTGCTGCTCGTCCCTCCGTGTCAGTAACTGTACGTCCACCACCCCGCTCTGCATTCCCAGCTTTCCGTGTGCCGATACAGGACGGGCATGCAACGAGTTACGACGCCGTGGCTGCACTAGAGCGTCACCTGCCAGGGCTACGCTGCTCCAACCTGATAGGTCGGGATGGAAGCTCGGTGTTGGTGCCGAAGGACGAGGGAGCCTACGACCTTTTGCGAACAGCTCTGCAGGACGAGGCCTGCCCTGTGACGCTTGTCGAGCTGACGCCTGGTCAACAGTCTACAAAGGCAGTGGTCATGGGCTATCCCTTGAGAATGCCCATGGAGATCCTGCTTCACCACCCTCAAGTCGAGGAGGCAACCCGATGCCAAAAAGCCCGGACCAGAGAGGAGACTCGACAGGTCATTGTCACCCTGCGGGGTCCTCTGATCCCTGCGATAGACCTGGGGAACTGGGGAACATATCACCTTCGCCCCTTCACCCCGGAGCCACTCCGTTGCTACCGCTGCCAGCGCTACGGGCACCATCATGCCAACTGCAACCGCCCCGTCATCTGCGGCATGTGCAGTGCCGCCCACGACACGGACGAGTGCCTGCGGCGGTTCAAGGCAAACCAGCTGATTGCGACCAAGTGCCCCAACTGCGCAGGACGACACCACGCCTGGCACCCCAGTTGCCCCGCGAGGGTTCAACGAGTAAACCAGGGTCGGGAGAGGCAGGTTGCTTTTGTGCAGGAGCACCAGGCCACCAGCGCCACTCCAGCTCCCCCCGGTACTTTCATCTGGGGACAACAGCGCCGCCCTCTCACTCAGTGCCCACCACCTCTCAGCGACCAAGAGTTCCCTCCATTGCCCTCAGCGCTCACTGTGGTCCAGACCACAGCCGAGGTCCACCGCCAACAGCCGCCTGTCTCGCTACCACTTCCGACTGTAGAGACCAGCCAGCCACTGACTGTTCCGCCACCAGTGCCTGGCTCCACACCCAGTCCACCAACCGCTCCTGCTCCTCCGGTGATCTCGTTCACAACGGAGGAGCTCAGGACCTTTGCCACAGAGCTGGCGCTGACCCTAGCCAAAACAGTTGCCTTAACACTCGACATCCTTCTCTCAGCAGAGCCCCTTGCCGAAGCTGCCAATCGCCTAGTGGACCAGGCGATCGAAAGGAAGATGGCGAGCCTAGGTGCTCCTCTGTCCCCTTGCCGCCCAGCTCGTTCGGCAGGGCGACCCCGTCCCACATCGCACAGGTCAGCTCGCCCGTCCAAGAGAGTCAAGTCACGACCTCCCAATGCTCTGCCTTCGGCCGCACAGCTGCCTCGTCATCGACATCGTTTGGGGCAAACCCTAACACCATCAGGGTCCAAAGTGATGGACAGGGCCTCACCACTGCTGCAGGAGAACGACCGTCCGCAACTGTCGCTGGACGGCCAGTAGACCGCTCTCTAAGGCTCCTCCAGTGGAATTGCTTGGGAGCACGGAGCAAGCTCCCCCTTTTGCAGGAGGCGGCCGCACAGGACCGCCCTCATGTCATTCTCCTGCAGGAGACCCTGCTCCCAGGCAATTCCACTTTCCATCTCTCGGGATACACCACCCATCTCCTCCCGTATATTCGTGGCGTTACACGGGGATGTGCCGTTCTGGTCCAGGACCACATCGCGTGCACGGATTGTGAGTCCCCTCCTTTCTGTGGACCTGATGTGGAGGTTCAGGGCGTGGTTCTCCATCTGGCAACGTCGCCCCTGACGGTATACAATGTATACCGAAGCCAGAGGAGCACCCTGGAATTGGGGGAACTTTTCTCCCTAAGCTGCCAGGGGGGCCGTGTACATTGGGGGCGACTTCAATGCCCACCACGCCCTTCTATCATCGCCTCTTCAGTCCAATGAACCAGGACGGCACATTTCTTTACTTCTGGAGGAGATGGGTGGTGTCTCCCTCCTAAACATATTGGAGGAGGTCGCCTCGACCTCTCCTTTGTCTCAACCCCTCTGTCAGGCCTGGCGTCATGGTCACTCCACCCACACCTTGCGAGTGACCACTTCGCTACTCTTGTTGGCTTGCCTCTCGCCCCCCTCCCCCCTCCCCCGCCTCCCACACCACGATGGGATCTACGCAAGGCGGATTGGGCGGCCATTGACCGTGCTCTCACGGCGGCCTTTGCGACATCCTCTCCCGCCTCAGACCTCGAGAGCCGGGCAGATCAAGCAGCAAATATCTTTTCGCACTCTGCCTCTCTTGCCATTCCATTGCAGCGGCGCTCGGCGAGATGCTACCGGGACGGCTGGTTTTACTGCGACAGGGTCAGGGAATTGAACCAGAGGCTGAATGCAGCACGCAGGCAGTACCGGCGGCGCCGAACATCTCCGCACCGCCGGTACCTGGTTGCTGTGACTCGGCATGTGGTTGCTGAAAAGCGTCGCCTTAAAGAGGAGGCGTGGATCGGATGGTGTCGCACCCTAGATTCTCACTCCACACTCTGTGAGATGTGGGGGAGAATCAAGTCCATCTCCGATCCACGTCCTCCTCGTCTGCCCTCCCACCCTGACCCTGCCGCTGAGGCCAGCCGTCTTGCCCAGCATTTCGCTGACCGCTTAGCCTCTTCCAATCTCCCGCAGTCTGTCTGAGCCTTACAAGTGCAGCTGTCCGCCTCTCGCATTGCGGCCATTCAGACGGCGTGTAATACACCTGACCCCGCTGACTGTCCCATCACCAGCGGAGAGCTTCAAAAAGTGCTGAGGCGCCGGGAGGACACTGCACCGGGGCTCGACGGGGTCACGTACTCCATTTTAACTCATGCTGGAGATTGCGGTAGAGAGCGTCTGCTTGATTTGCTCAACCTCTCGTGGTCTGAGGGGCGTCTACCAAGGTCGTGGAAGATGGCGGTCATCCACCCGATTCCGAAACCTCGCGATCCCACTGCCATGCGCCCCATCTCCCTGCTCAGTTGCATTGCAAAGACAGCTGAGAGGGTTGTGCGGGCTCGTCTTGCTTGGCGGCTGGGGCCGCTGCACCCAAGGATTTATGCATATCACCCAGGCAGGAGTGCCACCCACTGCCTTGCATCATTCCTTGGGGAGCTGAGGGGCGGACGGGGGATGGCCATCTTCCTCGACCTCGAGAAAGCCTTCGAACTGGCGAACCCCACCGTTATCTTGGCAGCTCTTGCGGCCAGGGGAGTAGGGGGCAGGCTCATATCCTGGGTCCGGGATTATTTTAGTGACCGCACTGTGGTGGTCCGCTTTCAGGGGCACCTCTCCCCTTTTCACCCGCATACTAATGGCACCCCCCAGGGAAGCGTTTTGAGCCCTATCTTGTTCAATGTCCTGATGGAGGAGCTCCTTTTTGTTGAATATGGGCCTGGCATAACTCTTCTCTGTTACGCTGACGATCTGGCCCTCGTGTTTACACGGAGAGACTGTTTTGAACAGGTGGACTTGGCCCTTTCTCGGTTACACGCCAAGTGCACCGAGCTAGGCCTTAAAATCAACTTTGCCAAGACGAAGTGTCTGCCTTTTGGCCTCCGCCCCCCCGACTTTCCACTGCTGCTTGGAGGTCATCATCTCTCCATGGTCACCGTCCACCAGTATCTGGGGGTTTGGCTAGATGGGGGTCTCACCTTTGCTTGCCATGTACGGTATCTGAGGGAACGTGCTTCCACCTGAATGGCTGCTCTCAGATACCTCTCCAGGCGGAGTTTGGGGGCATCATTTTCTGTCCTCCGGACCTTTTATATTCACGCCATCCGATCTCTGGTGGACTACAGTGCCATCTGTCTGACTGGCCTCACTCCACCAGTGTCTCGATCTCTGGAGGTCATCCAGAACGATGCACTCCGCATCATGCTGGGTGCTCCATGCTGGACCCGGATTGTAAATCTGCGTATGGAGGGCGGGGTGCCGTCTCTGGCCCATCGCATTATGTTACGAGCGGCAATCGTCACACTGAAGATGATCCAGTGCCTGCCTCACCTACCCGTCACTGCCCTCCTAAAACGCCTTCTCGGCGGCCCTCCTGAGCCGGCCCCTCAGCGTGACTGGGCCCGCACCACGGCCGCTGTCATCCATGGACTGGGAGCTGCGGCGAGCCTCTGTCAAGACCCCGACTCTCCCTTTTCCGGATATGTTGATCCACCACCATGGGATCCTCCTCTTTTTAATATAATTTGTCCATCGGAGGCTAAACCTCGCTCCTCAATTCCAGCACTCCTTCGCCAGGAGAGTCTCAGTAGGGTGGCAGCTCTGGCCTTACCAGACTCAGCCATCTATTACACTGATGGCTCTGTTTCCCCTAATGGCGCAGCTGGAGCAGCCTTTGTCTCTGGGCAAATAGTGGAAGCTTGGCGACTCTCCTCAGGTGTATCCGCTTTCCAGGCGGAACTTGCGGCCATCCTGGGTGCTTTGCGCCATGCTCACCACCATCGTCACAACCGAGTCATAATCCACACAGACTCTCTTTCCTCGATTCAGAGATTACGATCTTTCTCGCTGCATGACAGCATCTTTCTCCTAACAGCGATCCATACATTCGCATCACTTCTTGTCCATAGGGGCGCAACGATTAACCTGCACTGGCTCCCGGGACATGTGGGAATCAGTGGCAACGAGCGTGCTGATCACGCTGCGCGCTCAGCTTGTGATCTTCCAGACATCACATTTCCACTACGCCCTAGTCCCTCGCACCTCATCCACACTCTCACTGCCACCATAGGAAGACTATCCCTAGAGGACCATCAGCTCTGGGTCACGGAGGGCTCTTGCTCTGCAAAATGGTATGCTACTGCCATGTCCTATTCCCTCCTGCTGCCCCCCCCAGGTCTACCTAATTATACTGTAGTCCGGCTTCGAAGATTGCGTCTTGGGTTTCTCTGCTACAAGCAAATTGTGGGTATGGAGACAGATCCATGTGCCCATTGCTTGTCCAGTTGTGAGGAGCCCCTTCTTCATTATCTTCTGGACTGCCCAGCCACCACCATGCTCAGGTCTGAGCTGGACTCGCCCCTTGCCCGATCTGGTGACGTCTTTATGGACGCTGCAGCCGTTGTTGCCTGTGCTCCATTAAATATATTAATTACTACGGTAAAGGATTATCCTCCACCTCGCTAAAGCAAATTCGCGCAAGTAGTGCGCACCTCTGACGGGCTCTCTGTTTGCCCGTGTCCTAGGAAACTGGGACAAATATCAAACAAACAAACTGCCAGGAATTGGTCCGCAGGGATACCCGGAGTTACCCGAGCCAAGAAGGCGAACACTCAACTGGTGACCTCAAATGACCCAGATCTGAATTTTGACTCCCCTAAAACCATCCTTGGGTCACCCTGATTCAGAAAATATAGGGGTCAGGAGGTCACTGGCCCCTTGGTTTGGGCGTGATTGAAGGACAAACAAACAAACAACGCGGCTCATTTCTATACATAATTGTGATACATTCTGTAAAACAGTGCTCTGCAACAGCGTACCGGCAGAAGCTTCCTCGTGTGTGGTGGGAAAGCAGCCTCCTCTAAACAACAACTGCGTGAAATAAATATTATATACATAAGCACAACAATTGCAAGTTAATATTGGGAATAAAAAATGGGTGCATTAGAGTTCGCTATCCATTTTCATATATTCCAGTAATACCAGTAGGTTACGTACGAAACCACTGCCAGTCTCATGCGGGATTTGGTAAAACGTTTCGCAGTGCATGTTTGGCCTGTGTGATGCGCCTTGGCCTCTCAGACTCCTGCACATGTAGGGGCATTGGCTCCTGGTGTGTTTTAGTGCTGTTATTACAAGCTTTTACCCTGACATTGAACTGTTCACTTGGATGAAATATCGTGGTAGAAAACTCCTATGTTATACAAAATAGTGTAATTTGTGATCCTTTTGCTTCAGCTGTAGATTCATCAGTCTGTTTTCTCTCCTCAAAGGCACGAGAGGAACTTGTGGACATCAAGAATGATCGTAACCTCAAACAGTTCAATGAAGTAACCTTAGACATTTTGGATAGAGCTGAAATGAGAGTACCCAGATATCACCGGGTGTGCTTTTGAAGTGCTGTTGTCATTTGCAACAATGTACTTGTGCTAATTAAGCTTACAACCTTAACACTTGCAGTATAAAGAGCAACAGAGATCAAATCTGAAGTCCCTGGATGAGGAACTTCTTGTGGGTTTTTCCATAACAGAACAAGAGATTAAGAACCTGTGTTCCTCGAAGCAGGTACAAGTTAGTTACTAAAAATCGTTGAAAGTATTACATACGTACATTTTATAGGAAAAAGTTTGATTAACAAGTATTACAGAATGTTTCAATGTAATCTTTAAATTATTTGACTATCAAAATACAGATGTTGTTATATACGTTCAGTCCATAACTTTTCGCGGTATAACAGATTGAGTTTATCTTCTGGGGGAAAATATTGCGACAAATTCTCCCATGTGCAGTAAGCAAATGCCTATCACTGTCTGCATTCAAAATCATTTTTATTTCACAATTCTGTAAATTCCTTGAACTACAAAAATGAAGAGGAAATGTTCAATACGATGCTTAATTACCCTGTACTGCACACCTAGCAAATTTGGTTTCCTTTATCATTTGTTAGCAATAGCAAAAATAACACTTCGCAATTCTGACACTGATCGCGACCACTATTTATTAACAATGCCGCAAGAGTTCACCAAACTGAATGTACCGTGAAGTAAAACGGTGCCGGAACACAACACTAAAAGCGCTCGTGCTCAGAACAACTCTCGTGTTCTCTCAAAGCTATAACCAGTAACTTTTTTTTATCTGTAGAGACACAGGCTCGTATTCTCGTCGGGTAAGGAAGCTCCCTAACACCTCTTTCCTGAGCGATTCATTTTTGGATATGGGTAGTTAATATCCTTTTTTGCGTTATTTATGCAGAGTATGGCGATGTTGGAAGGATCTATGTAGCACAGAATAGGACAGTATGGAGTAATGAGCCAAATAATCGATTAGGAAAATGTGTTAGGGCAGTTTCCTTAATCGAAGGGAATACGAGGCTAGGATCTTGATATGACATGCTCTAGTTGTTTTTGCTCTCTCTACTCCGTGGTATTCAATTCAGAGGAAGTAATGTGTAGTAAAGAGGTTGATAAAGACTATACCCCATCCAAGTCCTAAGTTCTCGTTTGTGGTGCATGATACTGTCAGGAGAGGAAAAGAAAATAACGAATTTTGGGTGAAGATGTTAACTCTACCACTATGAACCCTTTAACAGTCATAAAATTACCAGCTCGTCTATAATATCCACCATTAACATCATTTTGTCCTGCGATCGGTATTCTTGATCCAAAAACGACAACAACAAAAAAAGTAAATGAAAAAATAAAAGGAAAATTCTAAATAGTACAGCTCGAAAGGCCAATAAAATAAACTGAATAAAATAAACTGCAGACATGAAGAATGAAATGATAAACACTTCATAGAGTTAGCATGTCTTTCTCCCTCATTTCCCTCCTTCTGATCCTCCTTCTTCTCCTGCTTCTCTTTCGCTTTCTTTTCCACTTCCCCCTCCCCCTGTTCCTGCTCCTCCTCTCCTTGCTTCTCCTCCTCCTCTCCTTAATGTCGTTTCCTTCATTCCCCCCTCTCCTCCTCCTCCTCCTCCTCTTTCTCTTCCTCCTCCTCCTCCTCCTCCATGCTGAAGCAACTTTTCCAGTAAACAGTAACTGTAATCCCATCTCGTCTGTTCTCCTCCTCTTCCTCTTTCTCTTCCTCCTCCTCCTCCTCCTCCTCTTCCTCTTCCTCCTCCAATTCCTCTTCCTTTTCCTCCTCTAATTCCTCTTCTTCTTCCTCCTTCTCCTTCTCCTCCACCCGAAGCAACTTTTCCCCTAAACAGTAACTGGACTCCCATCTCGTCTGTCACCACTATAATGATTTCTAATTGTACCTTACCGACATTAAGGGTATAGATGCGTTAAAGAGAGAGAGAGAGAGAGAGAGAGAGAGAGAGAGAGAGAGAGAGAGAGAGAGAGAGAGAGAGAGAGAGAGAGAGGGCAAGTTAGTCCACCAGTGAAGAAGTGTAAATAAGTGGACATAAAGGGACTACAAAGGGGCACACAGACAGCACAGCACCCACGCTCTGTAGCTGGTGTAAAGGATAAGCATTTGGGTTTGCTCTGTGTCCCTGACCTTCGAATGACTTCTCAAAATCAAACTACTTAAATCTTGCATGACCCTTAACATTTTCACCGAGCTGGGTCCAGATCAGATGAAAAATGTTTACTAATCATTACATTTAAACTGTTGTTCTCGAAATCGAATCTCTCTTTTCTGACCCTTAATATATTCACAGGTTTGCTGTCAATTGAATATAAAATCATTAAGTTGACCTTGCAATATGACCTCAACCAAGACCTGTTGTTTAAAAAAAAACACACACACACACGAGGGTAAACCTTTGCCTGATCCTTAACATTTCCATCAAGTTTAATCTGCATCAAATAAATATAGTTTTATTTAGTTAACACAGAGGGACACACAGGTCGGACCGTGATCTCGCCCTGTGACCCTGACCATTGCCATAGCCTCAGCCATCCTGCCAACTTTGATTTCAATAAATCGAAAATTCTTTAAGCTGACATTGCCATGTGACTTTCATCTCTGACTTATTTTTCCTAAAGACATCGCATCACCCCCTTGGCTGACCCTTAACATTTTCACCATTTGGTTATATTTGGATCAAAACTGACACACACACACACACACACACACACACACACACACATATATATATATATATATATATATATATATATATATATATATATATATATATATATATATATATATATATATATATTCTGTATATACATAAACATTATTTTTTGTATGTATTATATACATGTATTATTGTGGAATTTTATAGTACTATACATTACATACAAATCCACCTAGTTTCCACCAAGTGCCGGTGTGATATAACTAATTAAGGATACAATACTTGAAACGTAGCCAGGAAAAAAATCAAAGCATGAAAATAAAATCGCTATCAAAAGGTAACTTGAGAAACGGGGCGCCAAACTACCCCGAGTTGGACAGGAAATGGCCCATGGCGGTGAGATAATGTGCAGGGAGGCGGTGGGGAGGGTGGGGACGAGGAGGAGAGAAGGAAAAGATAGGGTAATGAGAGAGAGAGAGAGAGAGAGAGAGAGAGAGAGAGAGAGAGAGAGAGAGAGAGAGAGAGAGAGAGAGAGAGAGAGAGAGAGAGAGAGAGAGAGAGAGAGAGAGAGAATCACGGGAAGTTTGAGTCAGGAAAGACAACAGTGAAAAAAAAAAGATTATCAGATACGTGAATAGGGTTGTGAAATAGTGTCGAAAAAAAGAACAAAAAATGGAACAAGACAAATGACTGGAGCTATAAAAAGGGGTGAAATGAGGCTATATATGTGTATCTATAAGAATCGGAAAAGAGAGGCGTCGAGGAAGAGCGTGATAATAAATGGAGGAAAGTGGAGATTGGCAGATGATATTGTCGAAAGGAGGCAATAGAAAATACTGAAGTGCAATATTACAATGAAAGAATGTAAAGTATTGCACCTAATATATTGATCCCATCCTTTTGATCTATTACCGTATCTATCTATCTGCCCTGTGACATATGTATTGTACTCTGTCCGTCTGTTTTTCTATCTGTCTATAAATCTATCTAAGGTGGACCATATATTGCACTCTCCAATCTCGTATGTTGCGAGGAAAGCTTAGTTTACTGGAGTGAGTAACCCAGATATTTCGGCTGCTTCATAAAATTATTACTTGACCACACAATCAGTGGATATAAAAACATTAACAATACAAAACACGAAAAAGATGTACAGGAAGCAAAAACGATGCAGGGTAATGCAGAGCCGTTCCCGCAACACATGAATAAACTGGTCAAGCTGTCCGGAAAATGAGAGATAATGCCACCTTGTCCGGAAAATGAGAGATGACACTTTATCCGGAAAATGAGAGATAATGCCCCCTCATCCGGATAACGAGAGACATGACACCTTATCCGGGAAATGAGAGATATGATGCCGCCTCAACACCTCTCATTTCCCGGAACAAGCGAGGTAAACCCGGTGAAGGCTCAGCGTCTGGATATAACAGTATGCAACCCAGCCACTTCCCGAGCCTGAAAACTCCCCTGAATGGTTATCCAGCACTCGTTACAGCTCCTCGTCAGGGCTGGGGAGCGTCTTAAACTCTACTTGGTGGCCGTGCAGGAGTGTATGGCGGGGATGTGGAATGTATTGTAGAATGTATTGCAGGGATGTGGAATGTACTGTAGGGATGTATTGCAGGGATGTGAAATGTATAGCAGGAATGTATGGTAGGGATGTGGATGTGGAATATATTGCTGGAATGTATTACAGTGACGTGGATGTATAGGAAGAAAGCAACACTCTCTGTACAATCTTTTCACTCTAATTTGGCTTAAAATTGCCATCTCTCCAGCTTGAATGCTGAACTGTAACACTAAACTAACGCTGAAATATGATGTAAGAATCTTTTCACTCTAACTTGGCCTAAAATTACCCTCTCTCCAACTTGAATGCTGAGCTGTAACAATAAAGTAACACGAGAATGCCATGCTAATCACTAAGAATCGCTTTGGAAATCAGGAAGATCTGCAATACTGCCTTTCTCTGCCATTAAGTTACGTGAAATAAGCTACACAAGGATGAAAATCCGGGACAAGTTAAGGGGAAAGAGCTATATCACTGTCAACCCACAATTTAACACTATATTGGTGCCTGGGGTCCTAATAGGCCTCTTCGTTTATATCTTCCTGTTTATGTAGGACAGGTTAGGGAGGAGGGATGGGTGTTCTCTGGGCCGTAAATATGTTGGATACAAGGCTGGTTCGTGTATTATTTCCAGTCTGGACGCTCATTTGGTGGTATCGTGGGTGTTGCGGGAAAGACTAGATCTGGTGTGTGATGATGTATGATATTAGTACTCTCTTGTCGAGTCGCCTCTTGTCTCTTGTCGGTCTTGTCTGCCTGTCTGTCTGTCTGTCTGCCTGCCTGTCTCTGTGTCTGTCTGTCTGTCTGTCTGTCTTTCTCCATAAGATACAAAAAATGAATAAGGAGGAGTGAGACTTGGACTGAGACAAAGAAGATGCCAGACTGAAGAGGGAAAAAGCAAATCAAAAGATGAATGAAGGAAGGAGGCTGAGGAAAAAGAAGAGGGGAGGAAAGGGAGGAAACTGCAGCAAGGACAAAGAGGAAGGCTGTTAAGACGAGAGGCAGGACTGTGAGAGAGGAAAGAAATCACGATCTGGAGAAGATAAATGGTAATGCAACGGGACGGAAAATATCTGAGGTAAAGACGGGGAAGAGAAGGTTCCTAGAAAGCGTCCTTTTCTTGCCTTTTTTATGTGTCGGATTCCGGGATAAACGTGATAGTCTGTTCCATGATGCCCAGTATTCGTTTTACAAGCCTTCATTTGTTACCATTTCGGCGCTGATACCCCTTGGCTTTATTATACAAGGAAGAAGGAAGCAAGGGTAGAAGCCCTCAAGATTGTTCCCTCCAAGAAAAAAAAAAAAAAAGCCGATATCAGATTCATTCGTTTGGAGATGCTTGAGCACATTGTTTAAAAGCCTAGAGATCATAGGAGGAAGGAAATACAGACAGAGGAAGACCGTTCAAGAGTTGACTAGTTGCATACATGAAGTGGGAGTATCGGCTAACTCCTGCATTAGAGAGTTAGACAGAAAAGGGGTGAGAGTTTGTTGCCAGACGGGTGCTACTCGCTGGCCGTTATGGTGGAAGGATACAATCAGAAAGGTCAGAAGAGGAATGACCACTGAAGCTTGTAGTGAATGCATGGTAGGGATATTTCGTTTCGGACTGGTATTATGGTATTAACGGGCATGTTTTTAGAAGTCACTGAGTCTTATGGAATATTAGACTCATTTTACTCTGCCTTGGCCCCGATTTTCGTCCTTTTGCAGCTTGTTTCCCGTAGCCCAGTGACAGAAAAGGACAGGGCTACGGATTTACAATCTTTCCAAAGCACTTCTTCGTGACTAGCAGAATATTCCAGCGTTAGTCTCTTGCCACAATTCAGCATTCAAGATGGAGAGATGGCAATTTTGGGCCAAGTTAGAATAAAAACCGCATAGTCAGGTCTGTTTTAATTCCCTGTCCCCCCGCCTGAAATCAAACTGGGACCATATCACTTCAACATCATGACCACAACACCTCTAGGGAAAGTCTGTTTAATCTCTAGGCATGGGGATGTTGAACCCCTTCTGTCCAATGACGTATTTTTGCTCTACATTCTTGCTAACTAGATTTTTTTTTTTTTTCCAGCAAGACGTCTGGTTGTGAAAGGGTTAGTGAAGATGGCATTAACCCGCGGCATCCCATCGACGTTCTTTAATGTCCACATGTTTTGTCACTGTCAATCCCGTCGACGTACATAAACGCGTAAAAATTGCAAGGTCCCTAATTTGCACAATTTTCAATTTTCGCGAGTCATTTTTGGTACGTATACACGTGACACCTTCTTGAACAAGATGCCAGGCAGGGGCAATGCCTTACCCAGCATGACCTCCTCCCCCCCCCCTGCATGCCATTGTCTCAGCAATTTACCTGTTATCAGTGACCTGGCCAGTATAGCCATGTCATGCCACGGTACGAAATTCAGGGCCAGAGTGATTCCCCAGTCAATGACAATGTGGAGGACAAACTTAACATAACATTAAAGGAAGAAACAGTTAGAAATGATGATCAGGTAATGTGGCAAAAAAAGGTCAGGTATTAGTGAGTGAAACAGTGCTTATAATGCCTATATTACTGCTTGAAAACCAATATACTCTTGTACTACATATAAATTCGTACCAAGTAAATAAATAAATACCGTTTATGAGTGGTGTGAAATAGTTATCCTCCCATAGAACTCGTTTTCTTTGGTGCCAGCCTGATAGAAAACCCAGTAAGGTAAGGAGGTACTCCTACCTGTAATGAGTATTTTAAACCTCAGGTGAGCAATTTCTCTATGAATTTTCGATGTTTCTCACCAAAAGTGAAGATTTGAGCCAAAAAAAAAAATTTCCTAAAATGGTCGGGATTGGGAGGAGTCAGTGGTGGAAAAGTGGTCGGGATGGGGCGGGTTAAACCCTGCCAGTTCAAAAGGTATCTCCCAGGATGAATAAAATCGTCCAGTCTTAGCAAGAATATAAAACACATTATCGTAGTGACTTTTTTATGCAGTGAAGAAGGAACCAAAGGCCAGATGCCAACAAGAGTGTTCCTTCTAAGAAAAAAAAATAATCGAGCCAAATTCATGATCCGTTCATTTCGAGGTGCCTGGACACATTACGTTTGAAAAATTGGAGGTCATAGGCAGTAGGAAATACAGACAGAGGGAGACGGTTCCTGAGCTGACCTGTTGTATACATGAAGGACCGGGAGTAACGGTTAACTCTTGATTAAAGAGTTGACAGGAAAAAGATGAGAGTTTGCTGCTAACCGGGTTAAGCACCTCACTCCGATAATGCCTTTCTCATTTTGTTATTGGGATATTCAGATTTTTTTTTTCCTTCAGCCCAGGAGAGACGTTTGCGACTAGAGGGGTCAGACTCAATCGTCATAAGCCCGTTCAGGATGAGGAATCTCTCCAAAAACTGAATAAAATCGTATGGATAGCCGCAAGAAGGAACTGCAAATACACCTCACCGTATATTAGCTACTAACTAGAGGCCCCCCCAAGGGGAGAATCACATTAGCCGCAAGCCGATACATATCTAGCGCGACTCGGAAAATGACCTTGACCTTGATCCATTTTCACCAATTTCGAACTCGTGGGAGATTTTCATCCCTTTGACACACCTGTAAAATTTTGTGATTATATCTTGAACGGTTGCTAAGTTATCATGGTAACAGACACACAGACTCTGACCTGCTTTCACCAGATTCGAACTCGAAGGATATTTTCATCTCGACTACTCACCTGTAAAATTTTGTGGTGATATCTTGAGCGGTTGAGAAGTTATCTTGGTAACAGACACATAGACCTTGACCTACTTTCACCAATCTCGAACTTGTGATCGATTTTACCCCCTACTACACACTTATAAAATTTTATGATGATATTCGAGCGGTTGCGAAGTTATCGTGCTAACAGACACACAGACATACACAGAGACCGACACACAGACAGGCAAATTAAAAACAATACGACCTTCGTTATCGCGGCTGGTAATACATCTACGTAATTTAATGTACTCTGCACTGTTCTATGTGGGCCCGTGTTCTCGTCGGTTAAGCAGGCTCCCTAACACCTCTTTCTTAGCGATTTATTTTTAGATATGGCTACTTGATATCCTTTTGAATGCTTATGTATATAATGTGAGGCGATATTGGAATTTACACGGCATAAGAGGACAGCAAGGTGTTAATAAACAAAATAAATCGCTAAGGAAAAGGTGTTACGAGATTCCCTTACCTATAAGAATACGGGTCAAGGGCTTGTATTCTAGTCGATTGAGGAAGCTCCCAAACACCGTTTCCTACGCGACTTAATTTGTTTATTACACCTTACTCTCCTCTTCTGTGTTACATAAATCCTTCCAGTATCTCCAAACTCTGCAAAAACAACGTACAAAAGGATATTAATCAGACATATCCAAATTTAAATCGCTCAGGAAAAGGTGTTAGGGAGCTTCCTTAACCGACGAGTCACAGGAGTATGGAGTGGGATTCTCAGACATATTTACGATCAATTTCCTGTCGTAACTTAAGATAGTTTTTTCGCAGGTACAACTAAACAAAGGAAGATTTTTTCCACTCCTTCCCCTGATCGTCCTGCAGAAAAAAAAGTTATAACCTGCAGTAATTTTCGTCTCGCAACTAATATTTAAAGACGAAGCTTAAACAGAAGACAGAGGAAGATTCGACAGCCTCCTCGTCCATCCTGCAAAAAAAAGAGTTACGAGAGAGAGAAATTCATCGTGAATGCTTTCGTGTATCGCAGTCCTGAGTCCCTTATTTTGTGGTTTTTATTTTGTACTAGTAAGGGTGGGTTTTATTCAGACCTGAGTGATTCGTGACAGCCTGTGTCAATATCGGCACTGTTAACTATCGAGAATAAATAGGTAAGGGAATGGTGTTAAGGACATGCCACCCATACTACAATTCACTCTCACCATACACTCACCCACCAAATACCCTGAATAAATAGGTAAGGGAAAGGTGCTAAGGGCATGCTACCTATACTACAATTCACTCTCACGCTACACTCACCCACCAAACACCCTGAATAAATAGGTAAGGGAAAGGTGCTAAGGACATGCCACCTATACTACAATTCACTCTCACCCTACACTCACCCACCAGACACCCTGAACCAGAACCCAAAGCAGCATAATATTCTCCCTATTCCGCCTCCCTCCTCCCTCCCTCTCTCTCTCTCTCTCTCTCTCTCTCTCTCTTGAAGGATTATAGGGATATGGAGTCCTATGGAAGCAAACAGAATCAAACTCGCTGCGTATATATCCCCCTCCTCTCTGCCTGTCAGTCTGTCTGTCTCAGAGACAATTTAATCCCACACATAACGATGTGTGTGTGTGTGTGTGTGTGTGTGTGTGTGTGTGTGTGTGTGTGTGTAAATTTTAGTATCATCTTATATTTTATCCTTGTATATTCACTGATCTTTGTCATCACACAGTTCATGGTTATTTGCTCTCGTTGCATCATATCATTAACTGCTCTGATGACCATCCTCTTTCTTTGTGCACATTTATTGCATTCCATGTATTCCCTGATATTGAATTCCACATGAACCCGTCTCGTTATCTCACTCATTTACGGTACCACTTGACAATAAGTTAGATATTTCCTTGTTGACAATACACCTTACTGTTAGTACTCACTTAAAGGCTGCCTTCGGCGGCCTCCGCTCTATGTCAAGTCACTTCTTATCGTAAATGAGTCATAACTCGGGAACCGGTGGCCCGATTGGATTGGAAATTGTGTTATTCTTCAAGTTAGAGCATTTAAACTATACCTTGCTCTAAGAATAATTGGGCTACATGCGCCCGTTTGTGCTGTTACGGTAACAAACATGCATATATAAATCGGATCATTATAATATGGACAGATCGTGGCCACCTACTACTCATATCGTTAAATCTTCTCGTTATCCACTTATATTATCAACATTATTGTAGCATTTTAATATTCTTCTGATAATCTTTTCTTCCCATTCCATGTCTGGAGACATTTCAACCCGGGAGAGAAGCTATGTATATATGTTAATGTATAGCAAGCTGTATGATGATGTATGTGCCTTGATGTATGACGATGTATATGCCTTGATGTATGATGATGTATGTGCCTTGATGTATAATGATGTATGTGCCTTGATGTATGATGATGTATGTGTCTTGATGTATGATGATGTATGTGCCTTGATGTATGATGTTGTATGTGCCTTGATATATGATGATGTATGTGCCCTAATGTATGATGATGTATGTGCCCTAATGTATGATGATGTATATGCCCTAATGTATGATGTATGTGCCCTGATGTATGATGATGTATGTGCCTTGATGTATGATGATGTACTGTATGTCCCTTGATATATGATGATGTATGTGCCATGATGTATGTGCCTTGATGTATGATGATGTATGTGCCTTGATGTATAGCTGCTGTGTGAGACAGTTGTAAGAGTGCACAGCGTAGTTGCTGAGAGCGTATTGCAACAAGATCGAGGTATTTACAGGTTCAGTAAAATGTCAGCGAAACTTACGTGACCTTCTCGTGAACACCCCGTGGTGCTGTGTCACTCTCATAGCGTCAGTAGCGGATCTTCATACGACACAGCCTGTAATTCCCAGTTGAATAAAGAAATAATCGTAATGAAGTTTCTTAACCTGCACATGTTGCTGTTATGTACTCCAGTTACACAACTCCTGTCACAACCACCTGTCACAAAGTCTGTTACGTGTGTGTGTGTGTGTGTGTGTGTGTGTGTGTGTGAGAAGCTTGCCTAATATTTCACCCCTTCTGCTTCTCACTGATATCTAGTCTAATATTACTGAACCGAGAGGCTTGGTATGCCTGTCTGCCCATAGATGATTCCCTTTGATACGATGCGTCAGGGAGGAAACTGACGGACATGTCCTAAGAGCGAAGCCGACGCAGTGGAATATTGGACCAACTCTTGTGCCTCACTGTACAGTACATTTAGAGAGCCTACATAGAAACAGACACTGTAAGCCCTCCATTTTGGCAAGTAATTGGTGTCAAAATAACCTCGCCAAACCCAATTTCGCCAAATCCAAAGGGTTAGTGAAAGGAAAATTTTAATTGGTTGTGAGAGGTCAATAAAAAGCTTAATTTTTCTCCTATTCCACTTTATTGCTGAAAGGTAATAAGTAATTAATAAAATAACTTTTGAAATCTAATCCATAAACAGAAACTGAGGTGCACTGATAGACTGACAAGGCTGACAAAGTTAGGCTAACGATCAACTCCGTGGCCTCCCTCCCCGGCCTCGCCTCCACCCTCCTCCACCACTGCCTCCGTCACTGCTTCCGCCTCTGCCACCATTTCATCAACACCTTCAAAGCCAGTATCCATTGGCAGGCTGTGTTCATCATCTTCCACGTCACCTTCAACATTTACACGTTCAATTTCCTCCATCACTCGCTTATTTTCTTCTCGTTTGCGGTTGAAAATTTGAAATAGCGAGTGATCGGATCTTGTTTACGGTCTCAGCTGATTGGCGAAAATAATAGAGTTGCCAGATTAGCATTTTTCAAGCCAGATATCTCAAATATAGCTTTTAAGAAACAGTTTGGCCTTATTTTTTCTTTTCTTGTTTGGCAGCAGTGGTTTGTGGTTCGTGTTTGGGAATTATTCGCCACTTGTGAAACTTTAGTCGCCAAAGTAAACGGTAAAATATTTTGAATCTTCCCGCCAACTGCAAATCCGCCCAATATAAACCCGCCAGAATGGAGGTCTGACTGCAATATGATCTTACAATGCCTCATATCTTTAGTATAATATGTCCAAAAATTCTGATCATATACTACATTAAAAAGGGTGATTGTGGGTCGTTCTGGGTTATATGGCTTATGTTATATCCAGTGCACTTATTGTTACAGCACCGTTGAATGGTGATGGAGATGGGCTGTAACGACGAGAGAGAGAGAGAGAGAGAGAGAGAGAGAGAGAGAGAGAGAGAGAGAGAGAGAGAGAGAGAGATCACGATGTGTTTGAGTCAGGAAGGATAACAGTGAAAAAAAGACTATCAGATACGTGATCAGGGATGGGAAATGGTGTCGCAATAAAAAAAAAAAAAAAATGGAACAAGACAAATGACTGGAGCTATAACAACTGTGAAATGAGGCTATATATGTGTATCTATAAGAATCGGAAAAGAGAGGCGTCGAGGAAGAGCGTGATAATAGATGGAGGAGTGTGGAGACTTTCAGATGATATTGTCGAAAGGAGGCAATGAAAATACTGAAGTGCAATATTACAATGAAAGAATGTAAAGTATTGCACCTAATATATTGATCCCATCCTTTTTATCTATTTCCATATCTATCTATCTGTCTAGGGTGACATATGTATTGTACTCTGTCCGTGTGTCTTTCTATCTGTGCACCATATATTGCACTCTCAGGTCTCCAATCTTGTATGTCGCAGGGAGAGCTTAGTTTACCGGTGAGAGGAACCCAGAAAATGAGAGATAATGGCACCTTGTCCGGAAAATGAAAGAGATAATACCACCTTGACCGGAAAATGAGAGATGACACCTTATCCAGAAAATGAGAGATAATGCCACCTTGCCTGGGAAAATGAGAGATAATGTCACCATGTCCGGATAATGAGAGATAACGCCACCTTGTCCAGAAAATGAGATAATCCACCTTGTCCAGAAGATGAGAGACAATACCACCTCTTCCGGATAACGAGAGACATGACACCTTATCCGAAAGATGAGAGATATGATGTCGCCTCAACACCTCTCATTTCCCGGAACAAGCGAGGTAAACCCGGTGAAGACTCAGCGTCTGGATATAACAGTATGCAACCCAGCCACTTCCCGGGCCTGAAAACTCCCCTGAATTGTTATCCAGCACTCGTTACAGCTCCTCGTCAGGGCTGGGGAGCGTCTTAAACTCTACTTGGTGGCCGTGCAGGAGTGTATCGCTGGGATGTGGAATGTATTGTAGAATGTATTGCAGGGATGTGGAATGTATTGTAGGAATGTATTGCAGGGATGTGGAATGTATTGTAGGAATGTATCACAGGGATGTGGAATGTATTGCGGGGATGTGGAATGTATTGTAGGAATGTATTTCAGGGATGTGGAATGTATTGTAGGAATGTATCGCAGCAGTGTGGAATGTATTCCAGGGATGTGGAATGTATTATAGGAATGTATCGCAGGGATGTGGAATGTACTGTAGCAATGTATTGCAGGGATGTGGAATGTATAGCAGGAATGTATGGCAGGGATGTGGAATGTACTGTAGGAATGTATTGCAGGAATGTGGAAAGTATGGTAGGAATGTATTGCAGGGATGTGGAATGTATTATAGGAATGTATCGTAGGGATGTGGAATGTATCGTAGGAATGTATTGCAGGGATGTGGGATGTATCGGAAGAATACAACACTCACCCTACAATCTTTTCACTCTATTTTGGCCTAAAACTGCCATCTCTCCAGCTTGAATGCTGAAGTGCAACAATAAACTAACGCTGAAATATGATGTAATAATCTTTTCACTCTAACTTGGCCTAAAATTACCATCTCTCCAGCTTGAATGCTGAGCTGTAACAATAAAGTAACACTAGAATGCCATGCTAATCACTAAGAATCGCTTTGGAAATCAGGAAGATCTGCAATACTGCCTTTCTTTGCCATTAAGCTACGTGAAATATGCTACTCAAAGACGAAAATCTAGGCCAAGTTAAGAGGAAAGAGCTATATCACTGTCAACCCACAATTTAACATTATAATTATTGATGCCTGGGGTCTCTCTCAATAGGCCTCTTCGTTTATATCGTCCTGTTTATGTAGGACAGGTTAGGGAGGAGGGATGGGTGTTCTCTGGGCCGTAAATATGTTGGATACAAGGCTGGTTCGTGTATTATTTCCAGTCTGGACGCTCATCTGGTGGCATCGTGGGTGTTGCGGGAAAGACTAGAACTGGTGTGTGACGATTTATGATATTAGTACTCTCTTGTCGTGTCTTGTCTCTTGTCGGTCTTGTCTGTCTGTCATTCTGTCTGTCTGTCTGTCTGTCTCTCTCTCTCTCTCCATAAGATACAAAGAATGAATATGGAGGAGTGAGACTTGGACTGAGACAAAGAAGATGCCAGAATGAAGACGAAAAAGGCAAATCAAAAGATGGATGAAGGAAGGAGGCTGAGGAAAAAGAAGAGGGGAGGAGAGAGGGGAAACTGCAGCAAGGACAAAGAGGAAGGCTTTTGAGACGAGAGGCAGGACTGTGAGAGAGGAAAGAAATCACGATCTGGAGAAGATAAATGGTAATGCAACGGGACGGAAAATATCTGAGGTAAAGACGGGGAAGAGAAGGTTCCTAGAAAGCGCCCTTTTCTTGCTTTTTTTATGTGTCGGATTCCGGGATAAACGTGATAGTCTGTTCCATGATGCCCAGTATTCGTTTTACAAGCCTTCATTTGTTACCATTTCGGCGCTGATACCCCTTGGCTTTTTTATACAAGGAAGAAGGAAGCAAAGGTAGAAGCCCTCAAGATTGCTCCCTCCAAGAAAAAAATAAAAAAAGCCAGTATCAGATTCGTTCGTTTGGAGATGCTTGAGCACATTGTTTAAAAGCCTAGAGATCATAGGTGGAAGGAAATGCAGACAGAGTAAGATAGTTCCAGCGTTGACCAGTTGCTAACATGAAGTGGGAGTATCGGTTAACTCCTGCATTTGAGTGTTAGAAAAGGGGTGAGAGTTTGTTACGCGCCGGCCGTAATAGAGGAGGGATACAAGCAGAAAGATCAGAGGAGCAATGACCACTGAAGTCTGAAGTGAATGCATGGTAGGTATGTCTCATTTAGGACTGGTATAACGGTACTAGCGGGTATGTTTTCAGAAGTCGCTGGGTGTTTTGGAATATTAGACTCATTTTACTCTCACTTGGCGCAGATTCTCGTCCTTTTGCAGCTTGTTTCCCGTAGCCCAGTGACAGAAAAGGACAGTGTTACGGATCTACACTCTTTCCAAGGCACTTCTTCGTGACTAGCAGATTATTCCAGCGTTAATCTCTTGCCACAGTTCAGCATTCAAGATGGAGAGATGGCAATTTTAGGCCAAGTTAGAATAAAAACCGCATAGCCAGGTCTGTTTTAATTCCCTGTCTCCCCGCCTGGAATCAAAGTGGGACCATATCACTTCAACATCATGACCACCACACCTCTAGGGAAAGTCTGTTTAATCTCAAGGCATTGGGATGTTGAACCCCTTCTGTCCGATGACGTATTTTAGCCCTACATTCTTGCTAACTAGATTTTTTTTTTTTTTTTTCAGCGAGACGTCTGGTTGTGAAAGGGTTAGTGAAGACGGCATTAAACCCTGCCAGTTCAAAAGGTATCTCCTAGGATGAATAAAATCGTCCAGGCTTAGCAAGAATATAAAACACATTATCGTAGTGACTTTTTTATGCAGTGAAGAAGGAACCAAAGGCCAGATGCCAACAAGATTGTTCCCTCTAAGAAAAATAAAAACAAAATAACACAGAGCCAAATTCTAGATCCGTTCATTTCAAGATGCCTGGATACACTTAGTTTAAAAGACTGGAGGTCATAGGTAGTAGGAAATACAGACAAAGGGTGACGTTTCCAGAGCTGACCAGTTGCATACATGAAGGACTGGGAGTAACGGTTAACTCTTGCATTAGAGAGTTGACAGAAAATAGATGAAAATTTGCTGCTAGACTGGTTAAGCATCTCGCTCCGAAAAATCTCTCATGCTGAATAAAATCGTCTGGAAGTCCGAAAGAAGGAACTGCAAATATACCTCACCGTATATTAGCTATTAACTAAGAGCCTCCCGAAGGGGTGTATCACACCAGCCACAGGCCGATACATATCTAACATGGCTTGGAATATGACCTTGACCTTGATCTGCTTTCACCAGTTTCGAACTCGAAAAATATTTTCATCCCTATTACACACCTGTACAATTTTGTGGTGATATCTTGAGAGGTTGCGAAGTTATGGTGCTAACAAAAACACAGACACACAGACAGACAGATAAACGGAAAACTATAGTCGTAAGAGATTTTCATCTCTACTACTCACCTGTAAAATTTTGTGGTGATATCTTGAGCGGTTGCGAAGATATCTTGGTAACAGACACACAGACCTTGACCTACTTTCGCCAATCTCGAACATGTGATCGATTTTTCCCTCTACTACACAGCTGTAAAACTTTATGATGATATTCGAGCGGTTGCGAAGTTATCGTACTAACAGACACACAGACATACACAGAGACCGACACACAGACAGACAAATTAAAAACAATACGACCTTCGCTATCGCGGCTGGTAATACATCTACGTAATTTAATGTACTCTGCACTGTTCTATGTGGGCCCGTGTTCTCGTCGGTTAAGCAGGCTCCCTAACACCTCTCTCTTAGCGATTTATTTTTAGATATGGCTCCTTGATATCGTTCTGAACGGTTATGTGTGTAATGTGAGGCGATATTAGAAAAATTTACTCGATATAAGAGGCCAACAAGGTGTTAATAAAAAAAAAATAAATCGCGAAAGAAAAAGTGTTACGGGGCTTCACTAACCTACGAGAATACGGGTCAAGGGCTTGTATTCTAGTCGATTGAGGAAGCTCCCTAACACCGTTTCCTACGCGACTTAATTTGTTTATTACACCTTACTCTCCTCTTCTGTTTTACATAAATCCTTCCAGTATCTCCAAACTCTGCAAAAACAACGTACAAAAGGATATTAATCAGACATATCCAAATTTAAATCGCTCAGGAAAAGGTGTTAGGGAGCTTCCTTAACCGACGAGTCATAGGAGTCTGGAGTGGGATTCTCAGACATATTTACGATCAATTTCCTGTCGTAACTTAAGATAGTTTTTTCGCAGGTAGAACTAGACAAAGGAAGATTTTTTTCCACTCCTTCCCCTGATCGTCCTGCAGAAAAAAAAGTTATAACCTGCAGTAATTTTCGTCTCACAACTAATATTTAAAGACGAAGCTTAAATAGGAGACAGAGGAAGATTCGACAGCCTCCTCGTCCATCCTGCAAAAAAGAGTTACGAGAGAGAGAAATTCATCGTGAATGCTTTCGTGTGTCGCGGTCCTGAGTCCCTTATTTTGTGGTTTTTATTTTGTACTAGTAAGGGTGGCTTTTATTCAGACCTGAGTGATTCGTGACAGCCTGTGTCAATATCGGTACTATTAACTATCGAGAATAAATAGGTAAGGGAAAGGTGCTAAGGACATGCCACCCATACTACAATTCACTCTCACCCTACACTCACCCACCAAACACCCTGAATAAATAGGTAAGGGAAAGGTGCTAAGGACATGCTACCTATACTACAAATCACTCTCACCCTACACTCACCCACCAAACACCCTGAACCAGAACCCAAAGCAGCATAACATTCTCCCTATTCCGCCTTCCTCCTCCCTCCCCCTCTCTCTCTCTCTCTCTCTTTTGAAGGATTATAGGGATATGGAGTCCTATGGAAGCAAACAGAATCAAACTCGCTGCGTATATATCCCCCTCCTCTCTGCCTGTCAGTCTGTCTGTCTCAGAGACAATTTAATCCTACACATAACGATGTGTGTGTGTGTGTGTGTGTGTGTGTGTGTGTGTGTGTGTGTGTGTGTGTGTGTGTGTGTGTGTGTGTGTGTGTGTGTGTGTGTGTAAATTTTAGTATCATCTTATATTTTATCCTTGTATATTCACTGATCTTTGTCATCACACAGTTCATGGTTATTTGCTCTCGTTGCATCATATCATTAACTGCTCTGATGACCATCCTCTTTCTTTGTGCACATTTATTGCATTCCATGTATTCCCTGATATTGAATTCCACATGAACCCGTCTCGTTATCTCACTCATTTACGGTACCACTTGACAATAAGTTAGATATTTCCTTGTTGACAATACGCCTTACTGTTAGTACTCACTTAAAGGCTGCCTTCGGCGGCCTCCGCTCTATGTCAAGTCACTTCCTATCGTAAATGAGTCATAACTCGGGAACCGGTGGTCCGACTGGATTGGAAATTGTTCTGTTCTTCAAGTTACAGCATTTTAACTATACCTTCCTCTAAGAGAAATTGAGCTACATGCGCCCGTTTGTGCTGTTACGGTAACAAACATGCATATATAAATCGGATCATTATAATATGGACAGATCGTGGCCACCTATGCTCAGAGTCGGTCACATAAAAAAAAAAAATAAAAAAAAAAACCTACTACTCGTATTGTTAAATCTTCTTGTTATCCAATTATATTATCAATATTATTGTGGCATTTTAATAATCTTCTGATAATCTCTTCTTCCCATTTCATGTCTGGAGACATTTCAACCCGGGAAAGAAGTTATGTATATATGTTAATGTATAGCAAGCTGTATGATGATGCATGTGCCTTGATGTATGACGATGTATATGCCTTGATGTATGATGATGTATGTGCCTTGATGTATGATGATGTATGTGTCTTGATGTATGATGATGTATGTGCCTTGATGTGTGATGATGTGTGTGCCTTGATGTATGATGATGTATGTGCCTTGATGTGTGATGATGTATGTGCCTTGATGTATAGCTGCTGTATGTGCCCTGATATATGATGATGTATGTGCCTTGATGTATGATGTATGTGCCTTGATGTATGAAGTATGTGCCTTGATGTATGATGATATATGTGCCTTGATGTATGATGATGTATGTGCCCTGATATATGATGTATGTGCCTTGATGTATGATGATGTATGTGCCTTGATGTATGATGATGTGTGCCTTGATGTATGATGATGTATGTGCCTTGATGTATGATGATGTATGTGCCTTGATGTATGATGATGTGTGCCTTGATGTATGATGATGTATGTGCCTTGATGTATGATGATGTATGTGCCTTGATGTATGATGATATCTGTGCTTTGATGTATAGTCGCTGTATGACAGTTGTAGGAGTGCACAGCGTAGTTGCTGAGAGCGTATTACAACAAGATCGAGGTATTTACAGGTTCAGTAAAATGTCAGCGAAACGCACGTGACCTTCTCGTGAACACCCCGTGGTGCTGCCTCACTCTCAGCGTAGCGTCAGTAGCAGATCTTCATACGACAGCCTGTAATTCCCAGTTGAATAAAGAAATAAATAATCGTAATGAAGTTTCTCAACCTGCACATGTTGCTGTTATCTTCTCCAGTTATACAACCCGTCACAACCACCTGTCACAAAATCTGTTACGTGTGTGTGTGAAAAGCTCGCCTAATATTTCACCCCTTCTGTTTCTCACTGATGTCTAGTCTAATATTACTGAACCGAGAGGCTTGGTATGTTTCTCTGTCCATAGATGATTCCCTTGGATACGATGCGTCAGGGAGGAAACTGGCGGACATTCCTTAAGCGTGAAGCAGACGCAGTGGAATTGTGAACCAACTCTTGTGCCTCACTGTACATGCAGAGCCCACAGAGAAGCAATACAGTAGGCCCTCCATTTTGGTGACTAATTGGTGCCAAAATAACCTCGCCAAACCCAATATCGCCAAATCCAAGGGCTTAATGAAAGGAAAATTTTAATTGGTTTTGAGGGGTCAATAAAAAGCTTGATTTTTCTCCTATTCCACTTTATTGCTGAAAGGTAATTAGTAATTAATATAATAACTTTTGAAAACTAACCCATAAACAGAAACTGAGGTGCACTGATAGACTGACAAGGCCGGCAAAGTTAGGCTAACGATCAACTCCGTGGCCTCCCTCCCCGGCCTCGCCTCCACCCTCCTCCACCACTGCCTCCGTCACTGCTTCCGCCTCTGCCACCATTTCATCAACACCTTCAAAGCCAGGCTGTGTTCATCATCTTCCACGTCACCTTCAACATTTACACGTTCAATTTCCTCCATCACTCGCTTATTTTCTTCTCGTTTGCGGTTGAAAATTTGAAACAGCGAGTGATCGGATCTTGTTTACGGTCTCAGCTGATTGGCGAAAATAATAGAGTTGCCAGATTAGCATTTTTCAAGACAGATATCTCAAATATAGCTTTTAGAAAACCGCTTGGCCTCATTTTTTTTTTCTTGTTTGGCAGCAGTGGTTCGTGGTTCGTGTTTGGGAATTATTCGTCACTCGTGAAACTTTAGTCGCTAAAATACACAGTAAAATATTTTGCATCTTCCCGCCAACTGCAAATCCGCCGAACATAAACCCGATAAACTGGAGGGCTGACTGCAATATGATCTTACAATGGCTCATATCTTTAGCAAAATTATGTCCAAAAATTCTGCTCATACACTGCATTAAAGAGGGTGATTGTGGGTCGTACTGTGTTATATGACTTATGTTATATCCAGTGCACTTATTGTTACAGCACCGTTGAATGGTGATGGAGATGGGCTGTGATGACGTGCTAGAAAGAGAGAGAGAGAGAGAGAGAGAGAGAGAGAGAGAGAGAGAGAGAGAGATAGATGGAAGGATAGACATTGAGAGAGAGAGAGAGAGAGAGAGAGAGAGAGAGAGAGAGAGAGAGAGAGAGAGCAAATATAATGGAACTGTAATCATGAATTTAATATTGCTGTAACTGCCTCTAGTGCCATTTCATTTATATTAGGAATTACATTACAGGATGCAGATATGATAATGTTAATCCAGCTTTGCGACTTGCTAATTCTGTAATGTTGGGCATGAATTAGCAGAGTGGCTGTATTGTGTGTGTGTGTGTGTGTGTGTGTGTGTGTGTGTTGTCGTTTTCTCTTTCCCTTTAGTTCGCTGTCTCTGTCTCTGTTTCTGTGTGTGTGTGTGTGTGTGTGTGTGTGTGTGTGTCTTTCCCTTTAGCTGTCTGTCTCTGTCTCTGCTTCTGTGTGTGTGTGTGTGTGTGTGTGTGTGTGTGTGTGTGTGTGTGTCTTTCGCTCTCTCTCTCTCTCTCTCTCTCTCGTTTTCTCTTTCCGTTTAGTTCTCTCTCTCTGTCTCCTTGTTTCTGTGTGTGTGTGTGTGTGTGTGTGTGTGTGTGTGTGTCTTTCGTTTCTCTCTCTCTCTTTCTCTTGTTTTCTGTGTGTGTGTGTGTGTGTGTGTGTGTGTGTGTGTGTGTGTCTCGTTTCTCTCTCTCTCTCTCTCTCTTTCGTTTTCTGTGTGTGTGTGTGTGTGTGTGTGTGTGTGTGTGTTTTACCAACCCCTGAAATGGACACTGGGGCTAAGATAAACTCATAACACAAACACTACACAACAATAAAAAGAAACTAAAATAAATACCTTAAAGACATCTAACTCTTCAAACCAATAAAATTACAATAAATATAATAAAATGAGTAAGACTTTTAAAATTACAAACAGGTATCAATGAAAAAACAACAAATATTACCTCTGACTGAACTCCTACTCTAACTTGGCCTAAATTCGCCACTTCTCCATCTTGTGTGCTGAGATGTGGCAATAGACTGAGACTAGAATATGATGCTAGTCACGAAGAAGTGCTATGAAAAAGATGTCGAGCTGTTGTACTATCTTTTTCTGCCACTGAACTACGTGAAATAAGTGGCAAATGAACAAAAATCTAGGCAAAGTTAGTGAAAGAGAATATTATGTTTCTTTCTATACTCTTTTTACTCTAACTTGGTCTAAAATTTCCATCCGTCCATCTAGAGCAGTGATTCTCAAACTATCAGTCGCGAGAGGAATTTTGACGGGTCGGAGAGACATACAGTAGAATAGGCCTAATGCTTCAGTGTATTTTATTTACTTCATTGAAATTGTAATTATCCTCATTACACTATTAGCATATTCATAACAGCTACGATAGGCCATATGCCGGTTACTTTCTCTCTCTCTCTCTCTCTCTCTCTCTCTTTGTGTGTGTGTGTGTGTGTGTGTGTGTGTGTGTGTGTGTGTGTGTAGAAAATTATTACAGCAAGTCGGCTGTATGTTTGATTTTTCTTACCCTGTGGGTCGGGAAGTCTTGAAACATTCCAAATAGGGTCACACACTAAAAGTTTAAGAACCGCTGATCTAGAGTATTGAGCTGTAACAAACTAACACGAATATGATATGATGTTAATCACGAAGAAGTGCTATGGAAAGGATGCCAAGTCTTATTATTTTCGTTGTCATCCACTAAGATATGTAAAATAAGTTACAAAAGGATGAAATTCTCAGCCAAGTTATGATGAAAAGGGTTTAGTTATATAACCTATTTCCTTAATTGTATTCTCGTCGGATAAGGAAGCTCCCTAACACCTCTTCCTTAGCGATTTATGTTTGGATACGGCTGGATAATATAATTTTGTACGTTATTTACCTTGAGTCTGATGGTATTGGAAGTATTCAATTGACACATAGGAAGACGGCAAGGAACAATAAGGAAAATAAATCGTTAAGGAAGAGGTGTTAGGGAGCTTTCATAACAGACGATAATGCAGGCCTTGGAGATGGACTAAGGTAAAGAATTTCAGTCTAAAGATCTCGTGGTGGACCCAAGAATCGAACCCAGTGCCTGTTGGTTGAGAGCTACAGATGACACCACTGATACCCGTACATAATGAAGGAGGTTCGTGAGGGCTGTTTTTCTCTTTAATATATAAATCTCTCCCAAGCTGAATAAAATCGTCTGGTGGCAGCAAGATTAGCCTTAAAATGCACCAAACGGAGTAAACGTTTTTCAAAATCTTACAAATGCAACCAATCAAGCGTCCAATATAAAGACAGTACATTTCAGTATACACCAATAAACAGTGTAGGTAAAGAAACAAAGGGTTAAATGAATGTAGATGGCAAGGGCACCAAGAAGATAGTGGGAAAATTATGTGGTGAATCAGGGGACACACTATAAGGGAAGAGGAAAGTGGAAAAACAACAATATTCGCCAAAACACAAACCACCGAACAATAATCACACACACACACACACACACACACACACACACGATGATAAACATACTTCGAATCGTAACTGTATCGATAGTCGAAGTAATTATATCCTCAGGCTCTTCTGAATGTGAACCCAGTGAGGTGGATTCTAAGTTGCCCTTGTGCAGCCCACTATCCTCCTTTCGCGGGGTAGGGAGGGAGCCGAGGGACGTTTTTATAACCAGGCAGTGGAGCGACCCAGTTAGATCGGAGCCACCACGTGCAGGGGTCCCTATCCAGCACCATTCGTAACTGTAAAAAGCTTAAGACACGACTATGCTTATTCATGTCCTTCTTGGCCAAAACATCGGTTCCTTTAATATGTTCAGCTCTCCTCATCCAAGAGACCGTCACGGAAGATGGGAATTTATCTTCATTATCAACTAAAATTCATTTGTGACAGGATTATAAGATTAAGCTATCCGACGGGTACATTAATTGGCTGGTAAGTTAGCAGCGCTCCACTAGAAGCTCATCAGAAACGCTTGTGTATTGCGGGGACGGCTCAGTTGGCAAGTATGGGCGTGGCTGTTGCAGGGGGACTAGGAAATGAATGAATAACGCAGGGTAGATACTGATTACAATGACTGAGGTTGTGATAGTGGGAGTAGGAAGTGAAGCGTTATAAGGACCAGCGTGTATAATTAGGTAAAATGATAACGCAAGCATGGAGTGAACATAGTGCAAAGATAAGGGTATTAACAGCAACATGATCACTGCAGAAAAAGATATGACAGACAGAAAGTGATACATGTGGTGGGAAATTATTGACCACCTAATACTCCCACATGAAAATTGAGTTAAAATTATGATGAAGATAACTGACAATGATGATGATGATTGTTGATTTTTTTTTTTTAACGCGAGGAAGAAGGAACCAAAGGCCACGAGCCCGCAATAACTTTTCCTTCCAAGAGAAAAAAAAATATACAAGAGAGAGCCAAATTCAAGATCCGATCATTTCGAGATGCCTGGACACACTGCGTTTGAAAGACTGGAGGTCATAGGAAGCAGGAAATACAGACAGAGGGAGACAGTTCCAGAGTCGACCTGTTGCACAAATGAAGGACTGGGAGTAACGGTTAACTCTTGCATTAGAGAGTTGGACAGAAAAGGGATGAGAGTTTGCTGCTAGACGGGTGCTACGCGCCCGTCATAGAGGTGGAGGAATGCATGCAGACAGTTCAGAGGAGCAGTGACCATTGAAGTAGCGATAGAAAAGAGATAAAGATACAACAGTTCGGCGAAGAGACAGAGGTTGAAGGAAGTCAGTAAGAGGAGGAGAGTTCATGAGACGAAAAACCTTTAACTCCACCCTATTGAGAAGAGCTGTATGTGGGGAACCTTCCCACACATGAGAGTTGCACTCCACACAGGGGCGGATAAAACCCCTGTATAGAGTCAACAATTGTGCAGAGGTAAAGAAGGAATGGCGTCGGCTTAGCACACCTAATCTCTTGGAAGCAGATTTTACAAGAGATGTAATATGATCTTTCCAATATACGTCCCGAGTAAACGAAACCCCAAGCATGTTCAAGGATGATGCAGGATTAAGCTGAATATTATTAAACATTAGTGGGTACACCTGTGGAAGATTTTGTCGGGTTGATAGGTGTAAGAAGTGAGTCTTTGATGCATTAAAAACAACAAGATTATTTTTACCCCAGTCAGAGATACGAGCCAAGTCAGACATTAGGTGTGCCATGGCCTCGTCCCTTGTTTGTTGAAGTAACTGCTGAGATGCGCGTTGCGGGAACCGAATGGAAAGATGAAGGGTGGAGTCATCAGCATATGAGTAGATAAGGTTAGATGTACAGCTTAGAAGGTCATTGATGAATAAAAGGAAGAGAGTTGATGATAGGACAGAGCCCTGAGGAACATCACTGTTGAAAGATCTAGGAGAAGAACGATGGCCGTCTACAACAGTGGCTATAGAACGACCAGAAAGGAAGCTAGAGGTGAAGGCTCATATAGAAGGATAGAAACCGTAGAAGGGCAGTTTGGAAATTAAAGATTTATGCCAGACTCGATCGATAGCCTTTTTGATTTGTCAAGTGCAATGGCAAAGCTTTCACCAAAGTCCCTAATGGAGGATGACCAGGAGTCTGAAAGGTAGGTGAGAAGATCGCCAGTGGAGCGTCCCTGACGGAACCCATACTGACGATCAGAAAGAGGGTTGTGATAGGAAAGATGGTTTAGAATTTTTCTATTATGAACTGACTTGAAAACTTTTGAGATACAGGATGTTAAAGAAATTGGACGATAGCTAGAGGGTTGGGAATGGTCACCCTTCTTTGGGACTGGCTGAATGAGAGAAAACTTCCAGCAAGAAGGAAAGGTACAAGTTGACAGACAAAGGAGAAAGAGTTTACCTAGGCAGGGTGTAAGCACAGAAGCACAGTTCTTGAGAACAACAGGAGGGACTCCATCAGGCCCATATGCCTTGTTAGTACTGAGGCCAGTGATGGCAGAAAATACATCAACTGAAGAAATTCTAATGTCAGCCATGAGGAAGTCAGAGAGGGGAAGTGGTGGAGGAACAGCACTGGAATCGTCTAAGGTGGAATTGAAGGAGAAAGTCTGAGCGATGAGATCTGTTTTATCAGTAGAAGAAATAGCTACAGAGCCATCAGAGTAGAAAAGGGGAGGGAAGGATGATGAGGTAAAGTTGTTAGAAAGGTTTTTGGCAAGGTGCCAGAAGGAGCGAGAAGAATTCGAGTTAGAGAGTTGGGAGCATTTAGTACGGATGAAATAATTTTTAGCAGAGCGAAGAACAGACTTAGCACGATTCTGGACAGAAACGTATAAAAGATGTGATTCAGGGGTGGGTTGGCTCCCGCATGTTTTATAGGCCCTCTCCTTGTTGCAGACAGCATTAGAATGAGCGTGATTAAACCAAGGCTTTCTTGCATTAGTCAAAGGATATGAGAAAGAAACGTATGCTTCCATGCCCGAGAGAATAACCTCTGTAATGCGCAAGGCACACTCAGATGGCTCCTGGCCATGGAAGCAATAATCATTCCAGGGAAAATCAAAGAAGTACTGTCTGAGGGCCTCCCAATCTGCAGCTCCAAAGTGCTACAGACGACGTTTCTTTGGAGGGTACCGGAGCGATAGGACAGGTTAAGGTGATAAGGTCGTGATCGGAGGAGCCCAACGGAGAGGAAAGATTAATGGTGTAAGCAGAGGATTAGTTGTAAGGAAGTGTCAAGTATGTTGGAGCTCTCTCCAAGGCGGTCAGGGATACGGGTAGGGTGCTGTACAAGCTGCTCTAGGTCATTACGGATAGAAAAGGTGTAGGCTTGTTCACCAGGTGGGTCAGTGAAAGGAGAGGAGAGCCAAAGGTGGTGGTGAATATTGAAATCTCCTAGAATGGAGATTTCAGAGAAAGGAGAAATGGATAGAATGTGTTCCATCGTAGGAGTAAGATGGTCAACAAATTTTTGATAGTCAGTAGAATTAGGGGATAAGTAAACAGCGCAGATATATTTAGTCAGAGAATGACAGGAAAGTCGAAGCCAGAGTGTAGAGAATTCAGAAGAATCGAGTTCAGGAACACGAGAGCAAGATAAGTCTGCATATATATACACAACATCCACCTTTAGCTTTGAAATGAGTATAAGAAAGTAGGAGGATACAGAAAAGGGTTTGCTGTCAGTTGCCTCAGACACCTGAGTCTCAATTAGGAAACTGATATTGATGGAAATTGATATTGATGTTGATGATAATGATGGATGATGATGATAAGGAGGATGAGGATGAAGATGAGCTACGGACTTAATGTAAGAAAAAAGAAATTTAGATAAATACCTATTGAGTTCACGCGCGTCACTAAGACAGACATTTAAATTCTCTGACCCCTAATACGACACAACCGTCTATTTATCATCCCAAGTCCCTATTTTCGTTCAGGTTCAATGAAAACCCACACGGAGAACATGATTTAAAGCCTCGATATGTGACTTCCACAGCCAGACGGGAAACGCAGCATGAGGGAGAAATGGATTTTTTTCCCCGATTCGTGCCTGGTGAAAAATTGCCCCTTTCAGCTGGGAGTGTGTGGGTGACAGGGGAGGATTTCTCAGTGGCCCTGTGGGGGATGAAGGCCCCTTGGTCACCTGCCTCCTTGTCCTAAGTTCTGAGTTCACTTCTTCCACCAATATCTGTGTGTGTGTGTGTGTGTGTGTGTGTGTGTGTGTGTGTGTGTGTGTGTGTGTGTTCCATTTTTTTTTTCTAATTACATTTTTCCCCATCGGTTTTTTATATTTTCATTTTTTTCTTACATTAGACTTTTATTTTTCTCTTCCATTCTTTCCATGTCATTCCTTATTTATATATTTTTTCTTTGTCAGTTGTTTATTTTTTAGCTCCATTTTTCCCTTATGTCTGTATACTTTTCTTTTTCCCTTATTACTCTTATTTTTATGTTCAGTTCTTTCCATATGTCAGGTTTGCCTTTCTTTTTCGGTGTGCGCCTTCACGTGGTGGCACTGCTAGAAAGGAACGATTTTGCTGTCTCTTGTATAACAGTTAATGCAGAACTGTTTTAAGTAATATTCACATACGTCCTTCTCCTCTCCTTCCTCCCTATCGCCAGGAAGGAGGATGACCACTGCAGCAGGTTAACTTTCTTTCATATGAGCCTGCGATCACCATCACCACTACCACCACAACCACAACAACAACAATACAAACAACGACCACCACAACCACCACCACCACCACCACTAACACAACAGCAACCACAACAACAACACACAACCACCACCACAATAACAATCTTTACATCAGAAGAAAGAAGGCTTAGAATGAATGCCTATGAACAGCAGGAGTCATTAGCCGTCACTCATTAACCGGAGTCTCCCAAACTTCCTAACGAAGCGAATTATCAGACATTGCACTACACCACAGCATACCAACAATTATCAACCAAATCGCACGAAAAACACATAGCAAAACAACAGATAAGACTTCCCCTTATCCCTTCCTAAACTGGCAAACATTGATTTTTTGCAGAGTTCCATATTTTCCGTCAGAACAGAGTCAGGAATAGCCACTGTTACATCCCGGTCCCTAATTGTACTTATGGGTGAACAGGGGACAAGGTTATGTTTGTCTGTTAAGGAATCTCCCTAACACCTTTTTTTAAGTGATTTATTTTGCTCATTGAACCCTACTGTCCTATTCTGAGCTACATAAACCCTTCCTTTATCACTATACTCTGCATAAATAACGTACAAAAGGTTATTAACCAGCCTTATAAAAAATAAACAGCTAAGGAAGAGGTGCCAAGGAACATCCATACCCCACGAGAATGCGGGCCCAAGAAACTCTGAATGATCCCAGAATCGAACTCGGGTCCATTGGCTACTTGGACGTGCTAACTCATGCGCCATCGGCTCCCTGTATATCAGTCTTTGGTGGTCAGGTGGCAGAGAAGTGGACTGCTGATTGGACACCAAAGAGACCAATCACTGTTTGATTCACAGAACGGTTTGATGATTCGCATTTCTTTAAAACACTCTAAACTGATCTTCTTCAAGACTCACAAACATGCCCCAGAACACACCAGTCCTGTAGAATATTTCGGAATAGAGGGTACAGAATGTTTGTCCAAGAGGTCATAGGTGCTAGTATGCGATGTCATTTGTTGCACGTACGTAATCTACACCTGGAGCCGGATTTAAAAACGTCAATATTCTTGTTAACTTTAATTCTGACAGACCATTTAAATTCTTCCTCTCGTATGGCCTAGTTCCTGGATGGATTGTTTTATGTGTGTGTGTGTGTGTGTGTGTGTGTGTGTGTGTGTGTGTGTGTGTGTGTGTGTGTGTGTGTGTGTGTGCATTTTCGAGACAGCAATGAAACGCCTCCACACGACCTTGTTTTCAGGATACACGATGCATCATGGGAATATTACACTATAATATACTGCATCTAGTAAGCCTTTTCCTGGATAAGAAGAGGCCACAAAGAATGAATAAAATAGATGGATAAGTGTCACTCGCCATAAGTTCTAATATAAACAGTTACAATTAAATGGTAGCAGGTCAGTTTCTGCATCCCCATGAAAGTGCCAGGTCAAAATAAATAAATAAATAAATTAATAAATAAATCTATCTATATATATCTATTTATCCATCTGTCCATCTATCTGTCTATTCATCTATCCATCCATCTATCTACCTACCTATCGACAAACAGCAAAACCTAACAGACAACTACCTCCCACAAAAGTCATGCTTGAAAACTTAAGTCACAATATATGCCTGTAAAAGCACAAAAGTGTGAGATGGGGGGCGTGTGAGTTGGAGAAAGGGCCAGCCTGATGAAGAACAGGGTGACATGGGGGCGATTTGTTTGTGGCTACCCTTTACGGGATTAAAGAGTCTGGCTATAGATGGAGTGATAGATAAATACAAAACTGACAAGTGTATGAATGACTCCCAAAACTATATAAAAAAAAAAAAAGTCGACATGATTATATAGTATTGTGACATTTTTTTTTTCGCTCTGGTGTAATATTTCATTGATTTTGCAGCCTTATACCTTGCGACATAGAGAAGCGCGTCACCAGTAATAAAAAGTAACTAGAACTCTGTAACTCTCCTGCGCACAGTCACTAGTCTCCACCTACTGTTCCGGATGGAGGTCCTTGACTAAAGGTTACTAAGACATGAACAGAACACCTCAGTAGTGTTCATAGGTCATGGCAGGGCACATTCTATAGTAAATTAGTGGAAATTGGTCCAAGCTCAGTACTATCATTTTACTTTTCTGGTGATGATCTTGACCTCATTTGGCACATTTTTTTTTTTTTTCCATCTGCAATGCCAGGACACATAACCTGGGCGGCTGGGCCCTTCAGACTCCTTGCTCAGTCTCCGTTTCACTTGGAATCGTCGCGAGACACTGAGGCCGGAATAATAATAATAATAATAATAATAATAATAATAATAATACCAGCGAAAACAAGAGTCTCCATCTATGTAGCAGATGGAGACTAGTTAGAGATATTATAATAAGTGTTGTGTTAGAGATATTATAATAAGATATTATAATAAGTGCATCTCTAGCATATATAAAACACGCAGCCTTTATGAAACACACACACACACACACACAAAACCTGTCCTTCAAACATTTCTTTAATAAGATATAAGAATGAACTTAACTGCAATATAAACACAATGTATAATCAGTAACAAGCCTCTTACAAATACATTCACAATACAATACATACATTACATATATTTAGCTTTATTGTCTTGAGTACTGGGTTACCTAACTGTATTTCAAGATCAGTTTTTTTTTTTGTACACTCAACAATTTGTAAAAGAAAGTCATGCAGATTAAAATAACACTATTGAGAGACACTATGCTATCCCGTAATGTCGTATGTGGTCTGGACTGAATTTGTGAGGAGTGCCAAATCCCTAGCACCTCTTCCTTAGCGATATATTTTTGGATATGGCTGGTTAATATCCTTTTGTTCGTTATTTATGCACTTCACTGACTTGCTTCAAGGATTTATGTAACACAAAATGTAAGGGATTAAAAGCAAAATAAGTCACTTAGGAAAAGGTGTTAGGGAGCTTCCTTAACCAACGAGAATACGAGCCATACACGAACACGGAACTCGTAACTTCCCTCATACAACATTTTCACATTTTTTCCTCTAGTAATTCTTTATTTAATGTCCTTTTCTTTGCTGCAATATATAAACGTTTAATATCCATTCTGGCAATCTGACAACCTGATGCTATATCGAAATCTCGTATCTCTTGTCGGCTGAACATCGTCTTTATTCTGTCGTATAATAATTATTCACTTCACTATAATTTCAACGAGAGATGCTGCATTCCTTCTGGGAATTATGTACAGTTTTCGCTCATACTGTTAACCAACCTTACATTTAAGTTTCTCTCGATACTGGTTCACAACTCTCTCTCTCTCTCTCTCTCAACGAAGCTCATAAGCACAAACTATAAAAATTTTTGCCTTATGAACTTTCCTGGGTGGTATGGTTGATGGAGGTCTTATATGCCTGTATATATATATATATATATATATATATATATATATATATATATATATATGAGAGAGAGAGAGAGAGAGAGGCGCCATAATCCCTTAAGAGGTGGCCGTTTATAGTTGTTTACGGGGAAGGGCACTAACCCTCCGCCAACCCACTTGTTGACACGTAGGGAACACGTGTAGTTTGTTTATATGGTTACCACCCAGCGTTGTAAATGGTTTCCTGACTTACAGGAAACCATTAGGCTTCTCACTCAATGTAAAGCCACCTGAAAAGGAAAGCAAAGTAATAAAAAGTGAGAGGAAAGATGGGAGAAACAGAAAAAGAGAAGGGCAGACACAGAAAAAAATAATAATGGTGAAGGAAGAAGTAGGCAGTACTACATCAAGCGCATGGATGATGGCCGCCACCACCTACCACAAATATATATATATATATATATATATATATATATATATATATATATATATATATATATATATATATATTTTACCAGACGCCACAATCCCGTAAGGGGTGGCCATTTGACTTTGAGTTATTTGTTTTACGGGGAGGGGCACTAACCCTCCACCAACCCACTTGTTGACACGTAGGGAGCACGTATAGTTTGGTTATATGGTTACCACCCAGCGTTGTAAATGGTTTCCTGGCTTACAGGAAACCATTTGGCTTGTCACTCAATGTAAAGCCACCTGTAAAGGAAAGAAAAGCAATAAGAAGTGACAGGAAAGATGGGAGAAAGGAAGACAGGGACAGAAAAAGAATGATAATGGCTAAGGAAGAAGTAGGCAGCACTACATAAAGTTACAGTATAATATTATGCCATTGCCATGTAAGCATACTGTCTTCTCGCTTGTCAAGTCCACTTTTTCCCCGGTATTCATTAAGTCCTTTCTTATTGAATGCGCCATAAAAACTGGTGTGATGAGAGCGGGATTATGGTGATGGTTATGGCAATGGTGATGGTGGGAGTAATGGTGGCGGTGCAGCAATAACAACACAACTCCCGCTCACAGCAGAGACAACCAACCCACGCTGATGGCATGTCCTCCAGGGTTGGGGCCCCTGCAAAATTTCGCTTAATATTTCGCCTCTTCTAATTTCTGCTTTCCTGCCTCAGGTTAATATTCCCTAAACAGAGAGAATTATTATTTTTCTTTGACCCAAGATAATGCTGTTTATTTTGATGTGTCAGGGAGGAAAATGACGGACATGGCCTAAGCGTGCAATAGATACAGTGGAGTATTAAGCAACAGTTTTCTCTTCCCGTACAAAACAGTGATGTTCAAGAAGTTAGCTATTTTTAGGCAGGTAATAAGTTATCCTTCTTCCTAAGAGAAATGTATTAAGGTTAATTATTCATCAGGCTGGCTGATTCACATACTTAAATCTGCTTAGAAAGAAGATTGGAAGGTTTAGCAGACAAGATAAACAAACAGGTAAGAAATCTGATGACAAAGTGTAGGTATATATAGAGGTAGCTGGGAAAATAAACCTTTGTATTGTAAAGATAACACTTACTATCTATCTATCTATCTACCTAGGCTGCTTCCCCCAAAGAAAGAGAGGTAGCCGAGACAGGACGACACACTCCCAATTTACTTATCCACTCAAACACATTCATTCGTTAAAAAAAAATAAATCTAAGCAAAACTGAACTGTCTGTTGGTAGCCAGAATAAAATAGTCTGTGGTTGTGACTGACAGAAGGTTAGGTAAGACTGTTTTTTACACGTTAGATTCTTAATATAAATTTAATAGTCTGGGAGAAACTAGAGTAGAATAGTTGAGATTTTTGTAGCCGTCATCAGCGAGTTTAAGGTCCAGACAGATTTATTTAGAAGTAAAGACGTAAGTATTTTTCTAAAGTGTGACGAATACATAGCGGAAAAATCGAACCATCCAAAACATTCACTAGTAGAGATGGGGTTTTCTTTGTATTTTGCCGGTTGTAAATTTGCTTCGCACGGAAAAGGAAGCCAGTTGGTTCTCTGAATGTACTTTAATAATAGGATTCGCCATTTTTCCTCTGTATCCTAACTGCCTGCTTATGCTTCATCCTCCATTAACTAGTGTATATTTTCTTTCTTTCTTTTTTTTCTTGCGTCTGCGTTTGGAGTATTTCTATAAAAAGTTACTAAGAAAGCATCAGGAACAGATAGACAGACAGATAGGTAGACGGAGAGATAAATAAATAGATATATAGACAGATAGACAGATACATAGATAATATAATTCCGAACACGTATGCAAAATTTTCAGATTCATAATTTCTGCTGCACCCACAGGGGCAGCCAATACCAGTGTGTCTCTAACAGTGTCATTTACCCACTCACTCTCTCTCACTGTACCATTTTGGAATGATGAAATCTGGGAAGTTATAACCATAGAGTTTTATGAGCGTCATGTTCATGGGTTGTGTGTTGATGGGTGGAAATATCGGTGATGTGTCTGTTGTGCGTCTAAGGACTGTCTGGGATGTGGACAGGGTGTTTCTGATGGATGTGCTCAAAGACAAAGGACACATTTGGGTTGTGCTTGGGTGCTGGATACGGCTGAGGTGGGTGCGGCTATCAAAGATGTCATTTGTCTTGTTGCCACTGTAATGAACATAGTAGGTTATAAATAAATGTATGTGCCTCTTATTGTTACACGTAAACTGAAATACGGCATAAAAAGAACTAAACACTAACACATCAAAATAACGACATTGACATGCAGATGAGCACTGTAATTACTAAACAGGGGATGCACTACAAATCAACCTTACCCAGAGAATAGGGAGCCATACCTTACTGGGCATCAGAAAAGTATCTGTTTTCATAAAGTAACAAGATATAGATGCATATTTGATTTTAGGTTTATTTTCACCCCACAATTATATTTAGGTAAGGGAAAGCCCCGGCAGACAAATGGCCACCTGGAATGCAAAGAATCACTGAGCACAATTCTAGAAGGCGAAGGATTCGAAGGAAGCTGTGTCAAAATGTAAGAAAACACTGGGGGTATCTAACGAATAATGCAAGTTATGAATATATATCTTTATAACTATCTCTCTGTATATAATTATATTCAGTTAAGAGGAAGCAAGAGAAAATAAATGAGTTAGCATCAAAATAAGAGACAAACACTGAGGTAGATAACCAAACAATGGAGAAAAACAAGATACCAAGAAAAAGTAGATAGGAATAATATATCAAAGTGCTGACTCATACGAAATCGCTAAGTGAGCCATGGCAAGATTAAAAAAAAATGAAATAAAATAAAAACAGCCAGTAACCAAAACCCGACGAAAACCAGCATGACAACTATTTACAGGAAGCGAAGTTCCAACAGGAAGTCCACTTTTAGCTAGATGAGGAACTACGTGGTGTGGGCTGAGGTATTCCCTGAGATTACGCTAATGGACGCACGCCATTCCCTTCCCCCTCTCTCAGCCAGCATCTCACCGTTATTGCTCCAGATATGCAATATTTGTTGTGTGCGAAGTGAAAGACATTGACACTCAACATCAGTAACGCGATGCAATAATACCCAGAATATACTGTACAAAGGTAAAGAATGTATTTGTGATCGACGTGATGGCTGTGCGACTGCTACTGCAATTCACTCTTCCCACACATGACATCAGATATACGCAGTTAAAAAGAACACACCGTCCAAAAGTGTGTTTATGAGAAATCCCACGTGTTCAATTTGGCACTTGAACCACTGTTGATAGAGTTGAAAAGTGGGGTGCCATGTTTTTTTTTTTTTTTTTTTTGGGGGGGGGGGGGTTGTTGAAGCCATGGATGAGGCCACACAGAAATTCGAGAGGTGGAGGAAAGGGACGCAGGTATAGGGACTGAAAGCTAATACTAGCAGAGACAAAGGCCAGGGTCAATAGGTGTGAGGACGATAATGTGTGGCAGTGTGTTGTGTGTAAAAAGGTAGTTGGGAGGAATTATGTCCTGTGCACAGCTTGTAACAGATGGGTTCTTGGGTTCCCAAAAGATCCTGAGTGTTAGAGCTAGACTGATGGATGTGAGAAATTTTAAGTGTGCGATATGTAGGAGTATTTCGGGCTGTGGATGACAGATTGTAAAGTGCTGAGTGGGGAAACAGCCACTTGGAGATTGTGGAGGAGATCTCTTGTTTGAGGGGATGTTATATGCGGAGCTGGGAGCAGAGGCCAGCTCCACCGCTACAGTGAAAAGTAGGTGGTAGGAAATTAGGAATCGGTTGCCTCTCTTGATCATGAAAATTTACTCCTGAATACTAAGTCTTTGAAGTAATGATGCATTTCTGTTTCTTGCCCGTACAATTTAATATGGTCTAGCTAGCATATGATTGCCATTCATTCTTTCCTGGGAAATTTTCATGACACATTTTCTAGGTTATAAAGTGGCCCTTTTCACTTCTTCCTGCCGGTTTTAGCTGGAGGGACTGGAGGATGGGGGAGCATTTTGTTTTGCTATCTTTGACTCGCACACCTGGTATAACCTAGAGAAGATAAATAGGTTTGTTGCTGTATGTTCTCCTTTGTGCTACTTTGAAAGATAATGATGGGAAATGAAAAATGACAGGACACGGATTGAATGAACGACACTTCTCATCACCTTAGCTGTCCTGCGGTTGGGTTCTGAGAGTGGAGTGTGCGTCCGCCTTTAGGTTAGGGACTGGCGGAGTGTCGGCCGCCTGGGTATTGGTGCTGCAGGCTATATTGGGTTGCTGGCCTCCTCCTCTCACTTAATTCTACCAGCATCCCCCCTTCTCTCGCCTCACCCTCCCTATACCCTCTTCACCTTAACTATAGCCCTTTCACATTAACCTGCCCCGGATTTTCGTCCTATTGCAGCTTTTTCACGCAGTTCATTGACAAAAAGATAGCAACGGTTCTACGTCCTTTCCATAACACTTCTTCGTGATTAGCACCATAATCAACTTTTAATCTAATATTACAAGGCAGCATTCATGATGGAGAGATGATAATTTTAGACCAGGGTGGAGTAAAAAAGTTGTAGGCGTAAATTGCCACATCTCTATCTTGAATGTCGAGCTGTAACGATAGATTAACGCTAGAATATGATGCTAATCACGAAAAAGTTCCGTGGAAAGGATGTAGAGCCGTAGCATTGTTTTTTTCTGCCAACGTGCTACGGAAAATACGTTGCTAAAGGACGAAAATTTCTAAACAATAGTAATTTTGATAAACTCTTCCTTTCTATACATCATTTTGGTGGCCTTACAAATGAAGAGAACGAATGAAGCGAAAATACTAGCTACTCAGGAAAAATATATATAATGATTCAAGCGTTTTAAGTTAGCATTCAGTTCCAAATTGTTTCTTGTTTCGCGGTTCCCACACATTTCGTTGGACTAAGCTCTCGGTTGTCACGCATATTCCTTGCTCTGCTTATTTACGATTTCGTCTTCTTGGCGTTTTTCCAATCTCTTATTTTCCTCAGTATATCTTTTATGTCTCAAAATAATCCTCGTTTTACTCGTGCTTTGTGTTTTCAGTCTTACTTCTCATAACTTTTCTTCTTCATCCAGCATTATTTTCCATTATTTTTGCATCGTTCACTAAATAGCACTTACTTCCAACGGTGTCATTCTGCTTGCTGAGGGAAATGACTTCGGAAATTTAGATTACTTACATACGAACAAAAAGAGAGCCACCACCGAGGGAAGTAAGCTGATATAGGTGTTTGTATATGATGTAAGCTGATATACGGTAGGTGTTTGTATATGATGTAAGCTGATATCGGTGTTTGTATATGATGTAAGCTGATATAGGTGTTTGTATATGAAGTATGCTGATATAGGTGTTTGTATATGAAGTAAGCTGATATAGGTGTTTGTATATGAAGGAAGCTGATATAGGTGTTTGTATATGAAGTAAGCTGATATAGATGTTTGTATATGAAGTGAGCTGATATGGGTGTTTGTATATGAAGGAAGCTGATATAGGTGTTTGTATATGAAGTAAGTTGATATAGGTGTTTGTATATGATGTAAGCTGATATAGGTGTTTATATATGAAGTGAGCTGACATAGGTGTTTGTATATGAAGTGAGCTGATATAGGTGTTTGTATATGAAATGAGCTGACATAGGTGTTTGTATATGAAGTGAGCTGATATGGGTGTTTGTATATGAAGTAAGCTGATATAGGTGTTTGTATTTGAAATATGCTGATATAGGTGTTTGTAGATGAAGTAAGCTGATATAGGTGTTTGTATATGAAGTAAGCTGATACAGATGTTTGTATATGAAGTAAACTGATATAGGAAATTTTGTATATGATGTGAGCTGATATAGGTGTTTGTGTATGAAGTAAGCTGATATGGGTGTTTGTATATGAAGTAAGCTGATATTGGTGTTTATATATGAAGTAAGCTGATATAGGTGTTTGTATATGAAGTAAGCTGACTTAGGTGTTTGTATGTTATGAAGTATGCTGATATAGGTGTTCGTAGATGAAGTATGCTGATATAGGTGTTTGTATATGATGTAAGCTGATATAGGTGTTTGTAGATGAAGTAAGCTGATATAGGTGTTTGTATATGAAGTAAGCTGATACAGGTGTTTGTATATGATGTAAGCTGATATTGGTGTTTGTGTATGAAGTAAGCTGATATAAGTGTTTGTAGATGAAGTAAGCTGATATGGGTGTTTGTAGATGAAGTAAGCTGATACAGGTGTTTGTATATGAAGTAAGCTGATACAGGTGTTTGTATATGATGTAAGCTGATATTGGTGTTTGTGTATGATGTAAGCTGATATAGGTGTTTGTATATGAAGTAAGCTGATATAGGTGTTTGTAGATGAAGTAACCTGATATTGGTGTTTGTATATGAAGTAAGCTGATATAGGTGTTTGTAGATGAAGTTTACCTCAGACATTCTTTTATCAACTTACATGTTCGTTGTGATATATTTTCTTCAGCTTCAGTCTTTCCCCTTTCCCTTCATACAATCACATCGGTGTAAAGATTATAGGTATTTCGAGGGTAATTGTGTGTTTATTTATTTATTTATTTATTTTTTTTTAACTATAGCAGGGATGATTTTTTTGTCTTTTTATGTGCCCGTTTCCTGAGGTCCAGTAGTCATCCTTACCTACCGTACACCTCCACATGTCATCATTTATGCGCTAACACCCACCGTCCATAGTGAATGCGTACTAGGGCTGTCTCATACATGGCTGGTGTATTGGTGTTAGCAGGGGTGTTTTTACGAAAGTCTTTAGCGAAATTCACATCCTTTAAACTCGTCCTTGACCCAGGCGAGACACGAACCCGAGTCCATCGGGAAAGTACACCACCTCTCTACTGACCCAGCCACCAGCCTCCCCAGGGATATCCCCCCAACCCGTCTGTGCAGGAGGATATTCAGTGCCCTCCATCCCACCCCCGAGAAGGTACTCATATGCTTCTCCAATTAACCTTCACTTCTCTTTATTTAATACACTTCCTCCTGACATCTCTCTTTTCCTCTGCACTCTGTCCTCCTAAATTCCTCTTACTTTCCTCTTCTTCCTCCAACTTTTCTTTCTTTCCTTCTTTCCTTTCTTTTCTTTCTTTCCTTCTTTCCTTTCTTTTCTTTCTTTCTTTCTTTCCTTTCTTTCTTTTCTTTTCTTTCTTTCTTTTTTTTTTTTTTTTTTTTTTTTTTACAGGTAACGGAGAAAGACAGTAAGGTGTAATAAGCAAAATAAGTCTCATAGAAAAAGGAGTTAGGGGAAGATTTTGGATTTACCGAAAGGTGTCTGACTTAATGAACCTCGTGTTGTTGATAGGTGTAAAGTTTAAGCTTTCTTTTTCTTCTCTTTTCCACGTTAAGCTTTTACAGGCGAGGGCTGAGGGAAGAGAAGCATAAGGTAAGAAAGGAAGAGGTGTATGTGTGTGTGAGAGAGAGAGAGAGAGAGAGAGAGAGAGAGAGAGAGAGAGAGAGGGTAAAATTGCCATCTCTAATCTGTTTCAATAAATAAAGGAAATTCTGTGTAAATTGCTATCAATCCACCTTGAATGCTGAGCTGCTAAATAAAATAAACACTGTAATATAATGCCTGTCACAAAGAAATGTCATAGACAGGATGCAGAACTGAAGTATTGTCAAATATCTCTTTCTCTACTGGCACACCTACAACGACTCCTACGCCATATATAGATTAATACCAGACCACTGTACTCAGTCGAGAGAAATAAACTGACTGGGTATTAAAACGTGACCTTTTGACCCCTCGTTGAGCTAAAAACGTAGCTGTCTCAAGTGTGGACTGGAAAAAAAGAATTGGCAGAAGTTACACTGTGTTTTCGGCGTCCTCCGACACTCCTGCTGTGGAAACTTTTCCTGAACGAGACTTTAAGTGTTGTTCTCTTCTTTACATCTGCACCTGGGACCCGGATCTTGCCCAGTCTCTCTCTCTCTCTCTCTCTCTCTCTCTCTCTCTCTCTCTCTCATAACCTTTATCTTTGGCTTCCTGCATACTTGAGTTTCCAGCATTTAATATATGTTTGGAATTTTACGTAAACAGCGAGATTTTAGTAATGATTATTATTGCTATGGTTTATATGTATGGACACCTATTTTGCTGCAGATCACTGGAAAGCCTTTGTTTTTGTATTATCCAATATTATTATTATTATTATTATCATTACTATTATTATTATTATTGTTATTATTATTATTATTATTATTAACAAGAAGTGGAAAGTAGAGTGACACAAGGAAGGAAAGTAGCTGGTGCAATTAAGGCCTTGATAAGAAACAAAGGCTTGAGTGTTGCAGCTGCACGAGGCTTACATGAAGGAGTGTTAGTGCCAACTTTAACATAGGGGTGTGCGACTAGAGTGTGACGTGAAAATGAAAAGTCAAGAGTGCAAGCACTGGAGATGGGACTGCTGAGGCCTGTATGTGGAGTACACAGAGTGGATATGATACAAAATAGTGTGATTCGTGAAAGATGTGGAATGAGGAAGTCTGTGGACACCAGAATCGATGAGAGTGTACTGAGATGGTATGGTCATGTGGAGAGAATGGATAACAATAGAGTGGTGAACAAGGTACGTCTGAGCGAATTTGAAGGAGGAAGGAGGCAAGGTAGTCCTAGGAGAAGGTGAAGGGATATGGTGGATGAGTGTGTGAGGAATAGAGGTTTGGAAGTCGGCGAGGCTAGGGGACTGACAAGAGGTCGAGCTGTCTGGATGAATATTGTTAGGAGAAGTGCATGATCAGGGATTTGGCACTTCTTTTTAACGTAAAAGCGTCCGAATTGACTCTCGGATAAGTTTATGTGAAGCTACAGAATGTGGTGCATGTTTTTGGCGTATCAGGTAGAGCCAGGATTCCGGGGGCTTGAATGATGAATGAATGGAAGCGTGGCCCATTGGACTGGGCAAATTTGGGCTGTCTGGACATTGCTACTCCTCACCCTGCCCTAGGCTGGGAAAGGAGGTCCGGATGATGATGATGATTATTATTATCATTATTATCATGACATCATCATCATCATCATCATCATTATAATAATCTATCTATCTATATACCTAGGCTGCTTCCCCCAAGGAAAGGGAGGTAGCCGAGACAGGACGACTCACTCTCCATTTACTCATCCATTCAAACACATTCATTCGCATCTTAGCCCCAAAGGGGAGAACGGACAGATCCTCACCGCATCACACCGCACAAGGGTCAACTGCGCAATGCAAGCAGTGACATCCACAGCAGGGCCCGACAGCAGAACTGGTTTACCCCTGCCACATCATAACAGACCCATCCCCTTACCCGCACCTGACCTGACTAGCTGATCAAACCAAATGCGGGAGAATATCCCCTCAGGGCTGCGTCATCACTTATTCATTCACAATTTCTCTCCATTTATTTCTGTCACTCACAGCCACTCTTCCTTGCTCAACAGACATCCCTCTCGCATCCAGCGCTCTCTTCACACTGTCCATCCATCCTATTCGTGGTCTTCCTCTCAGTCTTACACCTCTCACCTCAGATCTAGTTATCTTTTTCACCAATCGCTCATTATCCATTCTCTCCATATGCCCAAACCATTGCAACACCCTCTGCTCAACTCTACCAGCCATCTCCCGAACAACTCCAGTTCTCCTTCGCACTTCATCATTTTGCACTCGATCCATACGCGTCACTCCACACATACTCCTCAGACATCTCATCTCCATTACATTTAAACTTTTCCTCTCTGCTACACCCATATTCCATGTTTCAGCCCCATATAACGCAGTCGGTACCACAACACCCTCATACAGCCTTCTCTTTACATCCATTCTAAGCGAACGACATTTAAACACTTTTTTCATTCCTCCCAGCACCTTTCCTACTTCATTTATTCTAAACTTCACTTCTTCATCTATTCTTCCATCCACAGCAACATGTGACCCTAGATATTTAAAACAATCTACCTCCTCAAGCAACTCACCATTCAAAACTATATTCATCCCCCTACCATCTATCAACCTCGTACACTTCATCACTTTACTCTTATTCTCATTTACTTTCAATTTCCTCCTTTCACACACCCTTCCAAACTCCTCTACCAACTGTCTCAATCTCTCCTCTGAATCAGTCACCAGTGCAGTATCATCTGCAAACAGCAGCTGCTTCAGATTCCACTCTCCTCCATCAACATTTACCAGACTCAGACCACCTAAAACTCTTGCATTCACCTCCCTTACAACACCATCCATGTAAATATTAAACAACCAAGGCGACATCACACATCCCTGTCGCAGCCCCACTCTCACGGGAAACCAATCACTCACAGCATTTCCCACTCTTACACACGCTCTACTATTTACATAAAAACTTTTCACCCCTTTTAGTAACCTACCATCAAGTCCATACAATCTTAAAACAGTCCACAAAGCCTCCCTATCAATTCTATCATACGCTTTCTCTAAATCCATTAATGCCCAAAACACATCCTTGCCTTTCGCTAAATACTTTTCACACACTTGTCTCACAGCAAATAATAATGATAATAATAATAATAATAATAATAATAATAATAATTTCTTAATTCATTATATGGCGCTAACAAGGCCATGCTTCACCTGCTGATTGATTATTATTATTATTTTTATTATTATTATTATTATCATCACCCAGTCCTACGTTGCCCCATGAGGAGCGTAGGAGCCCGGGGTTAGGAAGTTGGTCCTGACATTTAAGATGAGAGTGACCAGCCTCACTCATCCCTGAGTGGCATTACGTGAGCAATAAACCTCAACTATCCCCTTGGATATAAACCTTCACCGGCTCAAATCGATTGGAGCTCCGTAAGTATCCATTAAACTACCAGGCGCCAAAATTTGGTTATATGGTTACCACCCAGCGCAGTAAATAGTTTCCTGTTGTACAGGAAACCATATGGCTTGCCACTCAGTGTAGTCACCCACAGGCAGAAGGAAGAGGGAAGAATGAAGGAAAGAAAGACAGAAGAGGGAGAGTAAAGTTACCCGTAGACAAAAGGACGAGGAAAGAATGAAGGAAAGACAGAAGAGGATGGAAGGAAAGAGGAATGGAGGAGAGGAAAGGGCAGACACCCGAGAGCAGCACTACATCGAGTGAGTGGATGGTGAGCGCCCCCACCTATTCCTCTGGCTTCCTTATTATTCCTTACTTCATCATATTGTACGAATAAAGGCCATGCTTCGTCTTTTATGATGATGATGATGATGATGATGATGATGATGATATCATCGTCATCATCATCACCATCATCATCATCATCATTAATAGTAGTAGTTGTAGCAGTAGTAGTAGTAGTAGTAGTACCTCCAACGAGAAAAATGTCAGTAAGTATTCTCCGCTACCATTCAGCTTTTCCATCCCTAGGCAGGGCAGAGGAGCAGGAATGGCAGCAGACACGGTACCATACATCACCATACATCACACAGACAGTTTGTACACCCATACATCCTACCCCCTATTCACACACACACACACACACACACACACACACACACACACAACCATTCAGATACTATACTCTCCTCACTTTTATTTGTCGAAAAATTGCCATCTTTCCATCCTGAATGCTGAGCTGTAACAACAGATTAATTAACACTGATTTAGGAAGTCATACTCTATTCATTTTTTGTTTGGACTAATTGTACCTTCTCTCAAATTCAAATGTTGACTTGTAACAATAGATTAAGACTAGAATAGGATGCTAGTCACGAAGAAGTGCCATGGGAGTGATGTAGAGTCGTAATATTGTGTTAGTCTGTCATTTGGGAAATATGTTGCAAAAGAGAGAAAATTTTGCCAAGTTTAGGTGGACCAGGTATACAATTTACCTCCTCTCTCTCTCTCTCTCTCTCTCTCTCTCTCTCTCTCTCTCTCTCTCTCTCTCAAGTGAAGCGGGTTTTATTTATCTGAATATCGTTGTTTCCTTTCCTTTTTCTCGAGCTCAGGTTGTCCTAAAAGAACGCTTGTTTATTCCAGAAACTGAAGTGCACCTACATGCCCAAATTAAAGTCTCTCTCTCTGTCTCTCTCTCTCTAGTTATTATTAGTCCAACTGCCCCTTATGTATTCAATTTTTTAATATTCCATCTATTATGTGTATTTCTTTGACATAATTAAGTATTCTGGGATGGACCTCTCGATGATACCACTAGTTCCTGTCGTAACCTTTATTTTTATTTTTATTTTTTTTAGGAAGAATTCTCATGGAAAGTTTCTACACTTCTCTTTTCGTCCCATCAAAATAAATGAATAAGTAATATATAAATTAATATACTAGGAAACGAAAATTTTCTTCTAAAATGATTGTTAAGAAGTAGGAATGGCAAAAGTGCACAGATAAGAGATGAAAAAAGCATAGAAACAAGAGAGCATTCAGGATGGGAGGAGATTTGGAGGCCTATGTCCATTACTACATTCCACCAGTTACAAGTCCGAGGCTCAAGTGTGGAATGTAGTAATGGGTGTTGGTCTGCAAATCGTCTCCCATCCTGAATACTCTCTTGTTTGTTTGTTTTTTTCTCTCTCTCTCTTTTATCTGTGCACTTTTGTCATTCCTACTTGATAACTCTAATTTTAGAAGAAAATTTTTGTTTTCTATTGTATGATCTTAGTGTGGAAGAATAATTATTCATAAAGCAAGCGTTAGATTTGGCCTGTTATATGCACAGCATACTGAAGGACTAGAACAATGATGAAAAGAAGTGTTCTGGTATGTTTTTTAACTCTAGGCGAGCTGTAGCTAACCAATATTGCGCAAAATGGCATACTTACGGGTGACCGCGATGCGGTTTTCAGGCCGTAACTCGCGAACCGTAGCCAAAGTGCTTTTCTAAACATGAAAAGAAACATCTACACTTGACAAACGGCGTTTTGGTGTATAGTACGCTTGCGTACGCCTTTTTATTTTGAAGTTATGACTGATGAAGAAAGAAAGAAAGAAAGAACAAAATCGATAACTGGGTATTTTTGCAGTTCGATTTTGCGACTCCTAAGAAGGTTGGCAAGACTTTGCGAGTACAGTAGAGTTCCACTTGAATAGCGAAGGTCTTTTAGTTCATAAGCTTAGAACTGGGCTTTGCGACCGTTTTCGCGCAAATGCTCCCATACCCTATAGTGCAGGACGCCATTCTGAACCTGCGCCATTCCAACTTACGGAGTGTTACCGCACTCCGTGATGAAATAAAGGCTATGACAGTTTTCTTTCTCATAAGCAAAGACTGTTTTTCACGTAAGAACGAAAGACCTGGGAAAAATTCTGCTCTCTCCATCCATCCCCGGAAAACATGTCTGAGTTACGACAGGGAACACATCGTAAACACCTTTGAGAATCCCACCCCCTGGCGTCCTAAAGATGTGGTTGCAACGAACAGATTATTATTCAACCTTTTCAATAATTTCACGTGATATAGAGAAAAGTAAATCATAAAATGCCTCTATAATAAAGAGATGGAAGTGAACTACATGTCTTCCATTACGTTATATTTTCGTGAGTATGCATTCCATTTTTTCCCCCTAAATGCTAAATTTTGCCCTGATTTATCCTCTATTGATGTATTTTCTAACATTCTCACTCATATTTTTGAACTGGTGTAGTTAGATGCATTTGTTATAAATATTTTTACTATACTCTCTTTACTCTAACTTGGTCTAAAATGCCACCTCTCCATCATGAATGCTGAGTTATAGCAAAAAATTAACACTAGAATATGACGCTAGTCACGAAGAGGTGCTATGGAAATCACGTAGAACGATAACATTTGTCTTTTGTGCCACTGACCCACGTGAAAAAAACAGAAAAAAAATCTGGGCTAAATTGAGGTGAAAGAACCATTATAGATAACTCAGCTACGGTGAATTGGATCTGGTAGTGGAGTGATTGAAAATATGTCATTGAAGCGAAGGGGTTAACGGAGGAAGATGATTTTCTTATGTTCAGTTATTCTCCTCTCCCCCTTCCCCCTTGACTACTAATCTATTTTTTTA